>NC_057805.1:358752038-358752861 GCF_018294505.1 Triticum aestivum
CGGGCCTCGGCGGGGCGGTGGGCGCAGCACCGCTGCGAGTACTGGCGGTGAGGGCGGTGTGGGTGGCCCGGGTGCGTGACATCCGCATCCGCCTCTCCTCCAACTTCAGGTAGGCAACGATCTTGGGGAACGTCTGGTTGGTGATGAGGGGGATGTTGGAGGCGGCGTTCCCGAAATTGTCGCTCAGGCCAGCGATGAGGGTGCTGAGGAGGAGCTCGTCGGAGACCTTCTCACCAAGGTCACGAAGCTCGTTAACAAGCTTCTTGAGGCGCATGTAGTAATCGTTGACAGACGAGTCAAGCTGCTGGCACCCAAAAAACTCGCCGTGCAAGAAAACCTTGCGTTGGAGCGCGTTGTCGGTGAAGAGGCCGTTGAGCTTGGTCCAAACGGTGTGAGCATCATCGTCGGCGGAGACCACCGTGTGGAAGAGGTCCTTCGAGATGGTGGTGTAGAACCAACGAATGAGGGTGGCGTCGATGGACGTCCACTCCTCCTCATCCTCCATGAAGCGGGAATCCACGGAGCCATCGATGTGATCCCGGATGTTGTACTCCCGGAACACAAGGGAGAAGTACGTCTTCCATGCATAGTAGGTGGAGGTGAGGTGGTCGAGGACGAAGGGAACTCGAGCGAGGATGTTGAGGTCGCGGATGACGACGGGATCGGGGCCTTCGAACGGATTGGTGCGGCGGCTGCGGGTGGTGCCGGAGGAGCCAGGGGAGGCCATGGGTAGATGAGGGCGGCGGCGTCACGCGAGAAGCGGCGCGACGGATGGGAGGCAGCGCGGCCGAAGGGCAGCGCGGCGGGTTGGGCGGCAGGGGGG
>NC_057805.1:358753207-358787729 GCF_018294505.1 Triticum aestivum
GGTTAGGATCTTAGGAATGATACCATGTTGGAAACGAGAGTTTGGCAATGCTTCACGATGTATTGATCGGTGCAAAGCGCACGTATATATGGAGTACAAGGTGGGCCACAACCTCAACTATACAATGACTAGGAGGTGGGCCAGGCTATACAATATACATGCACAAAACCATATATTCAACACCGATCACCTTGAGCATGGTAGTAGTACACCATAAAGGAGCTAGAAGATAAGCTGCAGATTAATCACCGGATAAGGAGGGGAGCGAATCAATTTCCATCCCTGATACGACCAACCATCCCATTGATTGTTGAGGTCTCCAGCAGAATCCCACAGCACGACGCGTTGGTTATCTGCATCGTTTTTCAGCATTTTGCATATTTGACCCGTCTAGGCCTGGTTGGGCTAATACACGTAAAAAAAATCAACATCTGCATATAGTTTGGTCGTCTGCGTTGCATCAAAGCCCAAATTGTGACCTGCTGTTTGATTATCTGCGTTTGTGCTTTACACATGAATAGATGCAACAGTTGTTTGGCTGCGTGCAAGGAACTGTTTTGCTCACCCCTTTCAAATGTGATGGCCTTACCACCCAACACTTCACAACACACGACACACAAGAACAACAGATCACGAACAACACATCACACAAGAACATCAGCACACATCACACAATAACTAGCAGTGCATAATAGTAGTAGGCATAAGTTTAAATAGCAGGGCATCCCATGCCCCTACTGGACCCTAGGGTGCTGATCCCGGTGCAAAATATTGACAAATTTTGCAGCAAAGGAGACGATCAAACTTAATCTCGGACCTAACTTAGTTCAGACTTTAGACGATCTACACGGAGAACCTAGAGGGCATGGCTGATGTCGCCGACGAAACTATGCTTCGAGCACCAGACCCTGCGGATGTGGGAGGTGCTGGCGTTGTAGATCTGCACCTTCAGGCCGAGCCGGGGGAGCCGCAGAATGGGCAGGTCACCGGGGACGATCCTGTGACGCCGACATAAGTACTGCCAGCCCCTCCCAAGCACCATGTGCCCCTTGATCATCCACACCTGGACTCAAAACTCACACCACTTGTTGGCAGAGAGATTGCCGACATGAGGAGGGGCGACGAACAGCCATTTCTTCATCACTGGCCTGAAGGTAGGCGGGATGAACAACATGGAGATGTTCCCCTTGTCCTTGATCTAGACGTAAAACCTGACCGGCTCTCGTGCACCCTCCTCGTGGCCGATCCTCAGCCTCCTGTGAGCTCCCAGCGACACGCTCATGGTGTCCACCATCCCGCTTCAGCCAACGGTTGGTGGGGATGAGGTCCTTGACTTCCTCGGCACCGATGACGACATGCACTCCTCTGTCGGCTGTGTCCCACTCCGTCTTCATGATCTTGTTAATTAAGTCGACGATAATATGCAAAATAGTGATGATGAGTGGTAGTTACACTGATCATTTGCAACTGTTGCTGATTAGTGGCAGTTGCATTTGGGTCGTGCTATGATCATATCATATCACTGCACAAGCTCAATGATACGCCTCCGTCGTATCTACTTTTCCAAACACTTTTGCCCTTGTTTTGGACTCTAACTTGCATGATTTGAATGGAACTAACCCGGACTGACGCTGTTTTCAGCAGAATTGCCATGGTGTTATTTATGTGCAGAAACAAAAGTTCTCGGAATGACCTGAAACTCCACAGAGCTTATTTTTGGAAAATATTAAAAATATTGGCGAAAGAATCAAGGCTAGGGGCCCCCACCTGTCCACGAGGGTGGGGGCACGCCCCCTGCCTCGTGGGCCCCTTGGAGCTCCACCGACCTCAACTCCAACTCCATATATTCGTGTTCAAGGAGAAAAAAATCAGAGAGAAAGATTCATCGTGTTTTACGATACGGAGCCGCCACCAAGCCCTAAACTCTCTCGGGAGGGCTGATCTGGAGTCCGTTCGGGGCTCCGAAGAGGGGAATCCGTCGCCATCGTCATCAGCAACCATCCACCATCACCAATGTCATGATGCTCACCGCCGTGCGTGAGTAATTCCATCGTAGGCTTGCTGGACGGTGATGGGTTGGATGAGATTTATTATGTACTCGAGTTAGTTTTGTTAGGGTTTGATCCCTAGTATCCACTATGTTCTGAGATTGATGTTGCTATGACTTTGCTATGCTTAATGCTTGTCACTAGGGCCCGAGTGCCATGATTTCAGATCTGAACCTATTATGTTTTCATGAATATATGTGAGTTCTTGATCCTATCTTGCAAGTCTATAGTCACCTACTATGTGTTATGATCCGGCAACCCCGAATTGACAATAATCGGGACCACTCCCGGTGATGACCGTAGTTTGAGGAGTTCATGTATTCACTATGTGTTAATGCTTTGGTCCGGTACTCTATTAAAAGGAGGCCTTAATATCCCTTAGTTTCCACTAGGACCCCGCTGCCACAGGAGGGTAGGACAAAAGATGTCTGATACGTCTCCAATGTATCTATAATTTTTGATTGCTCCATGCTATATTATCTTCTGTTTTGGACATTATTGGGCTTTATTATTCACTTTTATATTATTTTTGGGACTAACATATTAACCGAAGGCCCAGCCCAGAATTGTTGTTTTTTGCCTATTTCAGAGTTTTGCAGAAAAAGAATATCAAACGGAGTCCAAACGGAATGAAACCTTCGGGAACGTGATTTTTGGAACGAACAAGATCCAGGAGACTTGGGACCCTAAGTCAAGGAAGCTTCCAGGAAGCCACGGGGTAGGGGGGCGCGCCTACCCCCCAGGCGCGCCTCCACCCTCGTGGGGCCCGCGTTGCTCCACCGACGTACTCCTTCCTCCTATATATACCTACGTACCCCCAAACGATCAGATATGGAGCCAAAAACCTAATTCCACCGCCGCAACCTTCTGTACCCATGAGATCCCATCTTGGGGCCTGTTCCGGAGCTCCGCCGGAGGGGGCATCGATCATGGAGGGCTTCTACATCAACACCAGAGCCCCTTCGATGAAGTGTGAGTAGTTTACCTCAGACCTTCGGGTCCATAGTTATTAGCTAGATGGCTTCTTCTCTCTTTTTGGATCTCAATACAATGTTCTCCCCCTCTCTCCTGGAGATCTATTCGATGTAATCTTCTTTTGCGGTGTCTTTGTTGAGACCGATGAATTTTGGGTTTATGATCAAGTTTATCTATGAACAATATTTGAATCTTCTGAATTCTTTTATGTATGATTGGTTATCTTTGCAAGTCTCTTCGAATTATCAGTTTGGTTTGGCCTACTAGATTGATCTTTCTTGCAATGGGAGAAGTGCTTAGCTTTGGGTTCAATCGTGCGGTGTCCTTTCCCAGTGACAGTAGGGGCAGCAAGGCACGTATTGTATTGTTGCCATCGAGGATAACAAGATGTTTTTTTATCATATTGCATGAATTTATCCCTCTACATCATGTCATCTTGCTTAAGGCGTTACTCTGTTCTTATGAACTTAATACTCTAGATGCATGCTGGATAGCGGTCGATGTGTGGAGTAATTGTAGTAGATGCAGGTAGGATTCGGTCTACTTGTCTCAGACGTGATGCCTATATACATGATCATACCTAGATATTCTCATAACTATGCTCAATTCTGTCAATTGCTCAACAATAATTTGTTCACCCACCGTAAAATACTTATGCTCTTGAGAGAAGCCACTAGTGAAACCTATGGCCCCCGGGTCTATCTTCATCATATTAATCTTCCAACACTTAGTTATTTCCTTTGCCTTTTATTTTACTTTGCTTCTTTATCATGAAAATACCAAAAAATATTATCCTATCATATCTATCAGATCTCACTCTCGTAAGTGACCGTGTAGGGATTGACAACCCCTTATCGCGTTGGTTGCGAGGATTTATTTGTTTTGTGTAGGTGCGAGGGACTCGCGCGTAGCCTCCTACTGGATTGATACCTTGGTTCTAAAAAACTGAGGGAAATACTTATGCTACTTTGCTGCATCACCCTTTCCTCTTCAAGGGAAAACCAACGCAGTTCTCAAGAGGTAGCAAGAAGGATTTCTGGCGCCGTTGCCGGGGAGGTCTACGCAAAAGCCAACATACCAAGTACCCATCACAAACCCTTATCTCCCGCATTACATTATTTGCCATTTGCCTCTCATTTTCCTCTCCCCCACTTCACCCTTGCCGTTTTATTCGCCCTCTCTTTTTCGTTCGCCTCTTTTTCACTTGCTTTTTGTTTGCTCGTGTGTTGGATTGCTTGCTTGTCACGATGGCTCAAGATAATACCAAATTGTGTGACTTTACCAATACCAATAATAATGATTTCCTTAGCACTCCGATTGCTCCTCTTACCGATATTGAATCTTGTGAAATCAATGCTGCTTTGTTGAATCTTGTCATGAAAGATCAATTCGCCAGCCTTCCTAGCGAAGATGCCGCTACTCATCTAAATAGCTTCGTTGATTTGTGTGATATGCAAAAGAAGAAAGATGTTGATAATGATATTGTTAAATTGAAGCTATTTCCTTTTTCGCTTAGAGATCGTGCTAAAGCTTGGTTTTCATCTTTGCCTAAAAATAGTATTGATTCTTGGAATAAGTGCAAAGATGCTTTTATCTCTAAGTATTTTTCCCCCGCTAAGATCATCTCTCTTAGAAACGATATTATGAATTTTAAGCAACTTGATCATGAACATGTTGCACAAGCTTGGGAGAGGATGAAATTAATGATACGTAATTTCCCTACTCATGGTTTGAATTTGTGGATGATTATACAAATTTTTTATGCCGGATTGAATTTTGCTTCTAGAAATCTTTTCCATAAGCACGTATGACTATATTCGGAATACATGCCTACATTATATTGATGAATTGGAGCTAGTTCTGTGTCACCCTATGTTATGACTGTTACATGATGAACCGCATCCGGCATAATTCTCCATCACCGATCCAATGCCTACGAGCTTTTCACATATTGTTCTTCGCTTATTTACTTTTCCGTTGCTACTGTTACAATCACTACAAAACCCAAAAATATTACTTTTGCTACCGTTACTGTTACTTCCATATTACTTTGCTACTAAATACTTTGCTGCAGATACTAAGTTATCCAGGTGTGGTTGAATTGACAACTCAACTGCTAATACTTGAGAATATTCTTTGGCTCCCCTTGTGTCGAATCAATAAATTTGGGTTGAATACTCTACCCTCAAAAACTGTTGCGATCCCCTATACTTGTGGGTTATCACTCAACTGCCAATGATCAGTGCTACCATCAGATCATGGCAACTGCCAAATGCACATGCTCAAATTTATCCCGCCACAATTTTTGGCATTCAGATTTGTCCTGTAACATGCACATTGACGGTGTCCTGAACTAAGGGGTACCAACCCAGTTGGCTCACTGTCCATGGGCCGAGCTTATGGCCCACCAATCTCATAAGGAAGGACTCCGAAAGCCTTGATCATGGACGTGACCAGGATGGACTCGCCCGAAGACTTGACGTGTACTTAAAGGACCACTTTGCATGTCGACGTGTTTATCCCTAGTTGGCAACCGACCATATGTAACCCTAGCTCCCCCCAGTGTCTATATAAACCGGAGGGTTTAGCCCATAGGAGGACAATTTTATTCACCTTAGGGGTAGAACACAACATATGATCTCGAGGTAGATCAAGCATGTACTCGATACATCATCATCAATATAATCAAAGCATGGCGAGGGTTTTACCTCTTCGAGAGGGCTCAAACCTGGGTAAACATTGTCTCCTTCATCTCCTGTTACCCATCGATCCAAGATCGATAGCTCGGGCCCCCTACCCGAGATCTGCCGGTTTCAGTACCGACGCACATGCATTGTCCTACGCTGATCATGCAATCACATAGCACCTACTAGTCATGCACACACACACATGCACACACACCAATCTAGCAACATACGCAAAGAACACCGGCAAAATAGCAAGAACACACTATAATATAAGATTCTAGGGAGTATCAATGTGGCATGAACAGACCAATCTACCATGAGTACCCTAGGCAGTATCAACGTGACAAGAACACCAACAAATGCATCAATCTAGCATGACTATAAAGGCAACAACATTCTCATCTAAGCACTAGAAACATCTGCATTGCTCTGATTCAACCCAAAAAGACTGGATTCGAGTTGAATCGAATCCTATCCAGACGAAACAATGAAATCTGACATTGCCCTAACCATTACTCGAAGTACGCAAAGAACACTGACCACAAACTCATCTACAACGGGGAACAAATCTAAGCTCACCAGAGCGGGTGCCAGTGCAACATAGGCCGACCGAGGAGAAAACCCTAGCGGGAACAAAGGTGCCACTGCCGAAGATGAGACAACCATTCTGACGGCTGCGGCCGTGGTCCTCGTTGTGCGCCGGCTGGAGGATGAGTGTGTTGGAAATATGCCCTAGAGGCAATAATATTTGTATTATTATATTTCCATATTCATAAATAAAGAGTTTATATTCTATGCTATAACTACTATGATCCTGGAATATGCGATTAGGTGGAAAACTCATATGCACGTGCGGAATGATAAACAATAAATTAAAAGGTTCCTAGTCTCGCATCTAAGACTAGCTCAAGTGTTGTTGGTGATCACGTTTTCCGGATCTTAGGATATCATTAAGTGTAACGACGATCCTAAAACAACATTGAGATTATGACGTTGGAAGAACGATCATATTGAACAGACCCAATCTTGTTTGTTATGAATTGAGTTAATATCGTCTACATTCAATTATAATAACACAAAGTGTTAACATGTGAAATTTCTCCTTAGACCATGAGACTATCATGGTTACTTCTTACCGTACGGTGGGCTTTGGGGTTGCTCAAACATCACTTGTAACACGGTGATCATAATGACAACTTACAGGTTCATCGGAAAGTTTAACAAGTGACAGATAGCTCGAGAGTGGGAGACGGTGGAGAGATATTATTAGGGCACTCTCGGTGTGACGGCTTCAATCATCATCTAGCGAGACACATGTGACTTCGTCACGGGGATGCCAGAACACAATAATGAGAAAGAAGAACAAAATTGGTAATGATGATTTCGGTATAGCGAGCATAGTGATGACTCGGGAGGATACCGATGCATCTCGGGTTTATCTCGCGAGGGTCTTGCTCATGTAGCCTCAAAGATGGGCCGTCCTGGGCCCGCGCTACGCGCTACGTCCTGGGCCGCAGGAAGACGGGCCTGGGTACCCCCAGTCCCAGAGCCCCGACAGCTGGTTCCTTAGTCTTCTCTAAACTCGACTTGAGGTTAGGTTACCACCAGATCCGGGTTCTTGAAGAGGATATTCCAAAGACCGCATTCCTTAGTCGCTATGGTTCATATGAGTACACTGTCAAGTCTCTCGGCTTAACTAATGCTCCATCTACGTTCTCTCGTTTGATGAACTATATCTTTATGGAATACCTCGACAAGTTCGTCGTGGTTTATCTGGATGATATCCTTGTGTATTCCAAGAATAAAAAAGAACATGCTGAACATCTTCGTCTTGTACTAGAAAAGCTTCGAGAGCATCAGCTATATGCCAAATACTCCAAGTGTGAATTCTGGTTACCCGAAGTGACCTACCTTGGTCATGTGATATCCAATTATGGTATTGCTGTCAACCCAGAACGAGTTCAAGCTATTCTTCACTGGACTCCCTCTAAGAATGTCAAACAAGTCAGAAGTTTTCTCGGACTCGCCGGCTATTGCCGTCGTTTTGTCGAGAACTTATCCAAGATTGCCAAGCCATTGACTAATCTGCTTCACAAGGGTGTTAAGTTCGATTGGACAAAAAAATGTCAGGAAAGTTTCTAGGCACTCAAGGGCAAGCTGACTTCTGCCCTAGTGCTTGCTCCTCCAGATTCTCGCAATAAATTCATCATTTATTGTGATGCATCTCGCCAAGGATTAGGTTGTGTCCTAATGCAAGAGCGCAAGGTGATTGCTTATGCCTCTCGATAGTTGCGCCCTCATGAAGAGAACTACCCAGTTCATGACCTCAAAATTGCTGCAGTTATTTATGCACTGAAGTTGTGGCGACATTACCTTCTCGGTAACCGTTGCAAGATCTTCAATGATCATCAAAGTCTAAAGTATTTGTTTACTCAACCAGATCTGAATCTCCATCAGCAACGATGGATGGAAGCAATTACAGACTATGACTGTGGTATCTCTTATACCCCTGGCAAGGCTAATGTCATGGCCGATGCCTTGAATCGCAAATCTTATTGCAACAACTTCATGGTTCAGAAGGCTCGACCCCTCCTTCATGAAGAACTTCGCAAGTTGAACCTTCACATTGTTCCACAGGGTTCTCTTAATAACGTTGTCCTGGAACCAACTCTTCAGAAATCCATCAAGTTCGCACAAGAGAAAGACACTGAAATTGATCAGATTAAGAGTGATCTTGCCTCTGAAAAGGCCAAAGACTTCTCGCTGGATGAAGGTGGAGCTTTGTTCTTCAGAGATCGCCTTCTGGTACCCGGATTCAACCTTATGACAGAGAAAGTTATGAAAGAAGCACATGACACACCTCTCTCTATTCATCCTGGAAGTACCAAGATGTATCTAGACATTCGTCAGAAATACTGGTGGTCTAAGATGAAGCAAGACATTGCTTGATATATTGAGGAATGTGACGTTTGCCGTCGCGTCAAAGCAGAACATCAGAAACCTGCTGGACTTCCGCAATCGCTTCCTATTCCTAAATGGAAATGGGATAAGGTTCAAATAGATTTCATCACTGGCCTCCCCAGATCACAAAAGGGTCACGATGCTATTTTTGTCGTCATCGACCAATTCTCCAAAGTTGCACACTTTCTGCTAGTCAAGGAGACAATCACTGCTAGTCAATTAGGAAACTTGTATATCTCCAGAATTTTGACACTCCACGGCATTCCGAAGGAGATCAATTTAGACCGTGGCAGCATTTTCACCTCAAAGTTCTGGGATAGTTTCCAAGAAGCTATGGAAACTCATATAACTTGGAGCATTGCTTATCACCCCCAGTCCCAAGGACAAGTTGAGCAAGTTAACCAACTGCTTGAAGATATGTTGCGTGCTTGAGTCATATCCTTTGGCAAGAAGTGGGAACAATCCCTCCCGTGCTGAATTCTCGTACAAGAACAGCTATCAAGCTAGCTTGAAGATGGCACCCTTCCAGGTATTATATGGACGTAAGTGCCGAACCCCTCTGAATAGGTTAGAAACCGGGGAACGACCGATCATCGGTTCGGATATTATCTAACAAGCTAAAGAACATGTCCGTATTGTCCAGGAAAATCGCAAGGATGCCCAGTCCCGCCAGAAGAGCAACTATGACCGTAAACACTAGGGATCTACCTATCAACCTGGTGACCAAGCTTATCTGTGTGTCACTCCTATGAGGGGCACTCATCGTTTTGGAGTCAAGGGCAAGTTAGCTCCTCGCTACATTGGTCCTTTCCACATTCTTGCCCGACGTGGATATGTGGCTTATAAATTGGATGTGCCGCCGCAGTTCTCTCACGTCCATGATGTCTTCCATGTATCGCAACTTCGTCGTTGCTTCAAGGATCCGCGCCATGAAGTGGATCATGAAATGCTCGAAATGCAAGATGATCTCTCTTACAAAGATCATCTGATCCGCATTCTCGATCAAGCTGAACGTTGAATCCCTCAAAAAGTTATGAAGTTCCTTAAAGTGCAGTGGTTGAATCATACTGAAGATGAAACCACCTGGGAACGCGAGGATCATCTTCGTGACACCCCCATGTGCACAGTACCGTCCCAGCCAGGGGGTCTTCCCCTTCCTCCACTGTTCACCATGGCGCGGTGGACGCCGTCGGCGCGTCCAGGGCATGGATCTGCCATGGGGCAGCCATGCAGAGGCCCCCGACGCTCCATAAGGCCCCCGTCGACCCCGCTAGCAACCCTAGACCGCCATTCCCCCTCCACCTCGCGCCGCTCTCTCCCACCTCTCTCGAGCGCCGCCATGGCCTCTGCCCCGTGATTCTCACGGCCACCTTCGCCCCCGCGCCTCGCCGTCGTGTCAGAACGCTCCACCATTGTCTTGCTACCCCGTCTGGTGCCATCAAGTTGATCTCCTCGCATCTGCATCGAGCCCCATGACTCCGCCTTCGTCCACGGACGCCGGAGATCGCCGGCGCCGCTCCATCCATCCCAGGCCCTCCCCGAGCACACTTTGCACCTCTGCAGGTCCCAAGTGAGCTTCTCCCCGTTACCCCTATCCTCTTGCTATCCATTCCGATCCCTAGCACGCGATCCCGAGTCGATCGAATGCGCCGCCGCATCGCTTGGTCGCCGGAGTTAGTCCGTTGACCATTTGGTCACCTGCGTGTGCCCAACGAATTCGCCGCAATGTGTAGCTCCTGCTTAGCAGCTTCTGCCACCCGTTTGCGCGCCGCTCCAACGTTTTCGACCTCACCCGAACGCCGGCGCCTTTTCTAGCAGCCCCAGCTCTGCCCAGTAGCCCCAATCGACGCGGCGAGCTCTCCACGTTCGAACGCAAGTCCCAACACGCGAAATGGTGGATCGTAGCGGATTTCCGGTCGGTTAAGGCATAGAAACGCCGCGGGAGAGGCTCGCCGGAGCTCCTCCGGCGCCGCCGCTGACCTGGCGCCATGTGGGATCCACCCCTGGGTCACTGCCAGTGGCCCCGGGGCACCTAGTTGATCTGTTAACTGACCGTGTTGAATGGTCAAAAGGTCAACTGTCAACCTGTTGACTCAGCTAGGCGCCGGCCCCACTGTCAGCATCTGTTTGCACTACTGTGTACACTCAGCTGGGTGCACATAGCATGTTCAGTTTACTATTTTTCGAATTCAAATAAATCTGTATTTTCAGAATATTGCTAAAACTTCAAAAATTCATAAATTCAACCGTACCTCAGATGAAAATAATTTATATATGAAAAATGATCAGAAAAATAAGACAAATCTGAATAAGCTATCCACATACCTGTCACATGCCCCCATAACTACAGACATGGAACCTTCCCCTCTGGTGCATCTGTCCGGTAACTGCCTAAACCGGGGAAATATCCACGGATATTTTCCCCGCTCCGTCTGTAATGCGTAGCACTGCAATAGGTCACCCCTAGCACAACATATAGCCATGTCATGCACCGTGATGCCTTTGTTTGCTTTATGTTTATTGTTTCTTCCCCCTTTTCTCTCCGGTAGACCCCGAGACCGATGCTGCTCCCGAGTTCGACTACACTGGTGACGACCAACCCCTTCCAGCAGAGCTTCCAGGCAAGCAAAACCCCTTTGACCATTCCTATATCGCCCATTCTTTCTCTATCATGCTTGCATTAGATTTTGCTACTGTTATTCGATAGCTCCTATTCTGATGCATAACCTACTTTTGTAACCTGTTGTTGTTACTTTACCTGATATCCTATATGCTTAGTATAGGTTGGTCAGTGATCCATCAGTGACCCCTCACCCTTATCCGTGTTGCCTCGCTTTGTTACTGGTGACTCGACAATGTGATCAACGAGCAGAGACCGACACATCACCTGGCAACCCCCCTTAGTTGTACGACTCTGCAGAGCTACTATCTAGTGCCGAGGGTGATACATCATATCGCACTCGTGATGATATCTCTGTATTGTAGCTAATCGGTCATGGATTACTGAGGGTGATTCCTCATTCACCACTCCTGATGATGACTCCGTCGTGCAACACCTCAAGTGTGAACCCTTCGAAGGTGATTCCTCCAAGGTCACCTTGACGGTTACATCGAGTAGGAATCCGTCGAGGGTGATTCCTCAGATTCCCCCTTGATGTTATGGACACATGGATACCTTGACCTTCACCTCAGTCCTTTGTTGAAGTCGGGTCGACCCAAGGGGTACCTAATGACCCACAAGTATAGGGGATCAATCTTAGTCCTTTCGATAAGTAAGAGTGTCGAACCCAACGAGGAGTAGAAGGAAATTGAAAGGATCGATATGGTTGACTAGAGGGGGGGGGGTGAATAGGCAACTAACAACTTTTAGCTTTTCTTTACCAAATTAAACTTAGCATCAAAATAGGTGGTCTAGATATGCAACTAGGTGAGCAACCTATATGATGCAACAACAACAAGCACACAAGAAAGCAAGGGATACAACACAATATAAGCTTGCACAAGTAAAGGTAAGAGATAACCAAGAGTGGAGCCGGTGGAGACGAGGATGTGTTACCGAAGTTCCTTCCCTTTGAGAGTAAGTACGTCTCCGTTGGAGCGGTGTGGAGGCACAATGCTCCCCAAGAAGCCACTAGGGCCACCGTATTCTCCTCACGCCCTCACACAACGCGAGATGTCGTGAATCCACTATTGGTGCTCTTGGAGGCGGTGACCGAACCTTTACAAACAAGGTTGGGGCTATCTCCACAACTTAATTGGAGGCTCCCAACGACACCACGAAGCTTCACCACAATAGAATATGGCTTCGTGGTGACCTCAACCGTGTAGGGTGCTCAAACACCCAAGAGGAACAAGATCCGCAAGGGATTAGTGGGGGGAATCAAATTTCTCTTGGTGGAAGTGTAGATCGGGGCTTTCTCAACCAATCCCTAGAAAATCAACAAGTTTGATTGGCTAGGGAGAGAGATCGGACGAAAATGGAGGTTTGAGCAACAATGGAGCTTGGGGAGGGAAGAGGCGGTCTTCTTGGGGAAGAAGACCCCCTATATATAGTGGGGGAAAAGATCCAACCGTTACCCCCTCACTCAGCCTGCGAGACGCGGTACTACCGCACACACTCGCGGTACTACCGGAAGGGGTTGTGGTACTACTGCTGCACGGTGCGGTACTACCGCCAGCACGGTAGAGGCCAGATGAGGTCCTGTTGCACTGGGCAACAAGCAGTAGAACCGCCGGAGCGGTACTACCGCGCACCCCTATGGAACTACCGTAAGGCAGGGCTCAACTGGCGCAGGAAAATGCACGGAAGAAATAAAATGCTTCCGTAGCTACTTCCGCTAAGGTTGGAGCTATGCAAAAATCCGGCACGGTATTACCGCTCACAGGGAGCGGTACTACCACGTAGGGGCGGAAGTAAAAAATTACATCCGCGCCTACTTCCACATGCGCCAACGTCTGGGCTGGAGGCAGCGGTACTACTGCTCACTAGGAGCAGTACTACCGCTTGCCTGAGCGGTACTACCGCACGCCCCTGCGGTACTACTGCTCCCTTGAGCAGTACTACCGCACGCCAGAGAGGCTTTAGCACTTAGCAGCCTTCATATCGCAGAGACAAGGATAACCGGATGGTGCTCCATCGAAGCGAAGGAAAGGTGGTGCAAAGGCACAAATGTGTACATGTTGATTCAACCCTAACCTTTCCGAAGCGGACCCCCTCTTAATAGTATGGCTTTCCTACGATCAAATCCACCGAAAAGAAACGTAGAGAACCGCTGCTTCGATAGGCTCTGAGGGGCACCGAATCGTCTTGCGCCTAGACATGAGATATTTGAAATGCTCAACGCACACGATTAGTCCGCAAGTGCACTGTCATCAATCACCAAAAACCACATAGGGAGAAATATGCCGTTACAATCTCCCGCTTTTTAGTGGATTGATGACAATATGGGATTTGCACATAGAGATATAAAATGAACATAAGCAAACCCAAAATCTATAAAATATAGACAGGCTCCCCCTAGGTGTGTGCATTCTATAGATATGCTTTAGACTACACAACACACACACTAGGATCAACACTCCCCCTATATTTTATAGACAAGGCAATCCTTGCAACAATATAAGTGACACTAAGCAAGGTATAGAAAGTGAGCATGAAGTAAAGGGCACAAGATAAAATAAGCTCACAAGCTACTAAACATACTAGAAAATAAAGGATAAGCTTGAGGGCATATGTCTCATACCATATGATAGAATAAGTCTCCTGGTCTCACACACGAATAAACACAAACCAAAGCAACGAATGTTCAACTAAACAAAAGCAAAGAGACACAACAAAAGCAAAGAGACACACACGAATAAACACAAACCAAAGCAACGAATGTTCAACAGAGAACTCCAAGGAGGAAGGCATTAGTTGATGTAGTTGGATCTGGTGGAGTGGCCGCTGGAGGTGGCATAGAAGCTGTTGCTGCTGGTGCAGATGATGTAGCTCTCGTATCTGGTACTGGCACTGTAGCTGACCTCTGTCCTCTGGGCACTCGCCGAAAAGCATCTGTAGTACCTTGTCCTCTATTCTCTTCTGCTTCCTCCTGGAGCTGCTCAACTGCTGTCTGAATCTCAGTGACCTTCAGATCAAGATCATAAAACTTGGTCTCTATGATCCTCTCCTTCCTCTTCTTGCCATCTCCAGCCTCTTTGGGTTCAAGAGTGAACTCCATTGTTTCTTCCAAGGCTGCTTTCCTAGGCTTGGATGTTGGCACTCTCTTGGCAGGTGCTTTCTTGTTCATTCCAGGCTTTGTTGCAGCAGTAGTGCCATATTCCTTCTTCAGCACTTTCTTCCTTGAGGTGGCTTCATCCTCAACAGCCACATAGTCCTCATCCTCAGAGTCTGAGGTTCTCTTCTTCCTTGTTCTAGTGGCTGCCTTGGGCAAGTTACATGGTGTGCTCCTGCTGCCCTCATCATAACTGCTTGAGGGACTAGTGCCCTCACTCATTTGCACTTGCTCTTCAGTTCTGTTCTGGCTGTCACTCTGGTCAGACATCTTGGCAAGCAAACTGACAGCAAACCCTGTGAATAGATATAGATGAGGTAGAGTAGATGAGCATCACAAAGTGCAGAGTTTTTGCAAATTAGATGAGTCAAAAACTTAGTTTTAGTTCTCCGCTGAAATGATTTCGGAGCTACCGATTTGTTAAACTCGGTGACACCGAAGCAACTTTTGGAACCTAAACTAGTGAACTCGGCCAGACCGAGTCACAGTTCGGTGGCTCCGAGATTGCTAGGGTTTCACAGAGAGTTGAACTTGGTCACACCGATTTGCAATTTTCGGTCAGGCCGAAAAACGCATGTGCAATGGCCTAAGCCAAATCGGTGAGACCGATTTCTACAACTCGGTCGGTCCGAGATTTGTTTGGCGGAGACCTAACCCTAAATTTTCGAATCAAACCTAACCTAAAGGATGTTTTCTCTGGATAGATTGTTTTCATACGTGGCAATGATCATGGCAAAGCAATCTGCTAGGAATCGGAGTAAGGAAATAACACAAAGTATCGAACCCATACCCTAGTTCGGCGGGAGTTCGCTACGGCGACAATGGCAGAGCAGAATTTCGTTGACGGTGACGGAGACCAGCGGCGGGAGGTCGCTGGCGGCGAGGAGATGATCCGGAGACCCGAGGAGGCAGAGCAGGATACGCGCGGGCTGAGGGCTTTTGAAGAAATTTCCAAAATCTCACCCGTGGATATATATATCCCGACCCTGTCGGTGTGACTGAGTGGAACAACTCGGTGGCACCGAGATGCAAAATCGCAAGCGGTTACTGCAACTCGGTTTGATCGAAAGGTTCAAATTGGTTGCACCAAGATGGAAAACCTAGATCAACTTAGTGAACTCGGTGTGACCGAAGTGGATGACTCGGTCATACCGAAATGCACAAAGAGGTTTTGGAAGTTTAAGCCTATGACGAATCGGGGACTCCGAGTGCTCCTCACACATAGTGGTTCGAATCTGGCTTGATCAAACTTTGTGATGTAGCATGAATAGAGTTTGAGACGAGAAAAGCATAGATAGCTAGAGGGAGTTCTTAGGCATTCTTATCCATCCATTTGGCAGAAGAGAAAAAGCCAAATAATCAATGCAACAAATGGATGTCCTCGAATGAATAAAATATGCAATCGACATGCTCACACAATAAAATGGCAAATGAAATATGTGACAAAGCATGCACAAACACTCTAGCATCTATCAAGCAATTGGCGATGACTATGTCATCTATATATGAGTATATTGACTTAGGAGTCAAATGAGAACATTTGATCATAGGTCATACTCATCATTTAAGCATAAGTGGGGTTACCACTTTTACATAACGCATTGTTGTGTTCACATCATTAGAGTTGCTTTAGCTCAATTGATTAGAGTAAAGCTCCCCTAGATGTGATATCCCCCCTAAGAGGGATGAACTAACCTTGGGTTTTGTCGATGATGACTTCATGTAGGTGTTGAAGATGTGGACGCTCAATGTTGATGTAGATCATTTGGAGCAATCCATTGGAGTGAGTTGCACTTTCAATACCTACACGGGTTAGTCCCACAAGGAACAAACAAGGATATCCATAGACATAGAGTGATGTACACACGAGATGATGTCCATGAAAACATTAGGTTACCTTGTCCCTTTTCTTACCAACAAGAGGGTTTGTGACTCCTTGAACTAGTGCAAGATGTGGAAGTTGTTTGCACTTGTCCTCGCCAAAATGATATGAGTGAAGTATGTTGGCGGAGTCACCCTCAAGAACTCTCTAGTTCTTCTTCTTCGGGATCCACATCATCTTGATGGGAATCCTTGGAGTTGTAGTCATACTTGATGAAGTAGAACTTGATGTAGTCTTGGGAACCCACTTGACCAAGGCCTTAGGAGCTTCTTCAAATGCATCAATCTCCTCTTGAAGCTTGTCCTTGACTTTTTGCTTGTGGTCTTGTGGTGGAAGATCATATTGAGCTTGTGTCCCTTGGAAAGAAGTAGGATCATACTTCTCTTGTTGAGGAACAAACTTCGCCTTGGGGGTATTGATCTTCTTCCCACTCAACTCCATTGGCATTGAACTTTCGTTCAAAATCGATTCCTTGATTCTTCCGGTGCCTTCCTTGGTTGCGTACAATTTCCTCAAATTGCTTACTCCCGGCAAGGCTCTTGTAAACCCCTTTCTCTATAATTCCCTTCAATAAGCTATTTTCTTGCTCAAGTCTAACTTGGCTAAGAGAATCATTAGTGGAATCAAGAGAACTACTAGAAGCAACAATATTGGATTTAGCATGATTGTTGTTACTTCTAGATGAAGAATCTTTCTTACCCTTGTTGCTAGATTTAACTTGTGGCATGTAAGTAGACAAGAGTAAACACTTGGCAATGTAAGAAGAACTTTTCTTGCGAAGATCATCATTGATGGATTTTAAAAACTCATGCTCTTGCTCAAGATTGAGCTTTTCAAAGTGCAACTTCTCATGAGTCTTTAAAAGTTCTCGATGATCTTCCAAGGTAGTTTCATGAGCTAACTTAAGAGTGCTTAGTTCTTTAGTTAGCCGCTCAATCTCCTTCTTATCAGCATCATTCGTTTTATCTTGATTATCATGATTAATAGCAAGTTCATCGTAGTTTTCATCACTAGAGTTGTCAACAAGTAAATCATCATCACCTAGCAAATCATCTTCATCACTATTGAAATCAACATACTCGGGGTGTGATACCTTTGGGCCTTTATCCATGAAGCATCTTCCAATTCCTTCATTTGGAGAGTCAAATATGTCGTAGGAGTTGGTTGACACAAGTGCTAGACCGGCAACACCTTCATCTTGAGTATATTTAGAGTCGGAGTGATAACTTCTTTCGGAGTGATGGTCGGAGTCGGAGCGGGATACCCATTCACCAACATGAGCTTGATGTCTTCGTTTTGTGTAGCTCCTTGATGATTTGTCCTTCCTTTCCGAATCCTTGCTTGTCCGAGAGGTTCTTCGTTCATAACGATCATCTCTACTCCTCCTCTCTCTAGGTGGTGATTCTTCTCTTCTACTTCTTCTTTTGGGTGAATCTTCTCTTCTTTTGTAGGGGGTTGTACACTCATTGGAGTAGTGTCCGAGTCTTCCACAATTGTAGCAATTACGCTCACGACTAGAAGATCTTTTGTCATTGTAGGACCTTGACTTCGAACTTCTTTCCTTGCTTCTACTCTTGTAGAACTTGTTGAAATTCTTCACCATTAGGCTCAATTCTTCATTTAAGGTTTTTTTTATCACTTGATGATGTGGGAGCATCACACGAGGCTTTGTAAGCACCACTTGACTTGTTGTGAAGCTCTTCCTTATCCTTGAGTGACATCTCATGAGCAACAATTCTTCCGGTGACTTCCGTTAGCTTGAGATCTTTGTAATTGGGCATCATTTGGATCAATGTGCACACGGTATCATATTTTCCATCCAAGGCTCTTAGGATCTTCTTGATGATGAATCTATCAGTCATCTCTTCACTTCCTAAGCCGGCAATCTCTTTTGTGATGAGAGCAAGCCTAGATTACATTTCAGTGACACCTTCACCATCCTTCATTTTGAACTTGTCAAGTTGACTTGGAAGCACATCCAATTTGGATTCCTTGACGGAGTCGGTACCCTCGTGCATATCAATCAAAGTATCCCAAATTTCCTTTGCATTCTCAAGACGGCTGATTTTGTTGAATTCTTCGGGGCACAATCCGTTGAAGAGAATATCACAAGCTTGAGCATTGTATTGCGGCATCTTCAACTCTTCCGCAGTAGCTTCACGGTTTGGTTCTCTCCCATCAAAGAATTCACCTTGCAAGCCAATAGACACAATAGCCCAAATGGTGGGGTTATGTCCAAGAATATGCATTTTCATCTTATCCTTCCAACTAGCAAAATTAGTACCATCAAAGTAAGGACCTCTACGGTGGTAATTTCCCTCGCTAGACGCCATACTCTCCTAGGTTGTGAAACCAAGGCTATGATCACCAAAAACTATGGAAATCAAGGCAAGTGGAGAACAAAGCTCTGATACCACTTGTAGGATCGAAAGTATGTCTAGAGGGGGGGGTGATTAGACTACTTGGCTTAATAAAAATCTAGCCTTTTCCCAATTTTAAGTCTTGGCATATTTTAACAACTTAGCACAAGTCAAGCAATCAACCTACACATGCAAGTCTAAGAGTATAGCAGTGGAATGTAAAACATTGCACATGAAGGTAAAGGGAGGAGTTTGGAGGGAGCTAACGCAATGTAGACACGGAGATTTTTGGCGTGGTTCCGATAGGTGGTGCTATCGTACATCCAGATTGATGGAGACTTCAACCCATGAAGGGTAATGGTTGTGCGAGTCCACGGAGGGCTCCACCCACGAAGGGTCCACGAAGAAGCAACCTTGTCTATCCCACCATGGCCATCTCCCACGAAGGACTTGCCTCACTAGGGTAGATCTTCACGAAGTAGGCAATCTCCTTGGCCGTGCAAACTCCTTGGTTCAACTCCACAATCTTTACGGAGGCTCCCAAGTGACACCTAACCAATCTAGGAGACACCACTCTCCAAAAGGTAATAGATGCTGTGTTGATGATGAACTTCCTGCTCTTGTGCTTCAAATGATAGTCTCCCCAACACTCAACTCTCTCTCACAGATTTGGATTTGGTGGAAAGATGATTTGAGTGCAAAGCAACTTGGAGAAGGCTAGAGATCAAGATTTATGTGGTTGGAATGGAATATCTTGACCTCAACACATGAGTAGGTGGTTCTCTCTCAGAAAATATATGCTGGAAGTGTAGGCATGTTTTGATAGGTCTCTCCACGAATGAACAGTGGGTGGAGGGGTATATATAGCCTCCACACAAAATCTAACCATTACACACAATTCACCAAATTCGGTGGGACCGAATCAGAAAACTCGGTCAGACCGATTTAGTTCAAAATGTGAATGTGAGGCTTTTTGGTGGGACCGACATGTCAACTCGGTGGGACCGATGCCATTAGGGTTAGGGCATAACGTAATCTCGGTGAGACCGATTACACAAACTCGGTGAGACCGACTTTGGTAATAAGCTAACCAGAGAGTTGGTTAGGCAAACTCGGTGGGACCGATTTGCTCATCTCGGTGAGACCGAAACGTTACGAAGGGGAAACAGAGAGTTTGCATTGCGAACTCGGTGGGACCGATCGCTCATCTCGGTTGGACCGAAACGTTACGAAGGGAAACAAAGAGTTTGCAATCCCATCTCGGTGAGACCGAGATCCCTATCGGTGAGACCGAAGTGGCTATGTCAAGTGAACTCGGTGGCGCCGGATAGAATGTTTCGGTGGGGCCGAGTTCGACTTTTGGTTTGGGACATATGTAGATATGAGAAAGTGGTTGAGGGTTTTTCGAGCATATCACTAAGCATTTTGAGCAAGTAATCCATTAAGCAACACCTCATCCCCTTTTAATAGTATTGGCTTTTCCTATGGACTCAATGTGATCTTGGATCACTAAAAATAAAATGTAGAGTCTTGAGCTTGATCCAATATGTGTCCTTAGCATTTTGAGGGGTCCACATTCCTAATCCATGCCATGTCAATCATTGAGCTTTCCTGAAATATTTATCTTGAAATAGTATTAGCTCAATGAGCTATATGTTGTTAATAATTACCAAAACCAACCAGGGATAGTTGCACTTTCAACGGCCCTTACAAGGCCCATTGTTTCTACGGCCCATAGGAGGCCCATGGTAACTACAGTAAATATGTATCCCATGGTTATTGTGGCCTAGTTCTAAAAAATAGGTTATTGCGGCTAAACCGCAGAAAAAGAACTGTACTGACTACAAGCAAACAAAAAAACAAGACAACAAGGAAATAAATAAGCAAGCAACTTACGCTAGGCTATCACGGCTATTACACATATTACATCCACCGGGCATCAAAGTTCGCCACCAATGCAAATATAGGGGAGAGTGTTGTCCACGTACCCTCGTAGACCGACAGCAGAAGCGTTATCACAACGCGGTTAATGTAGTCGTACGTCTTCACGATCTGACCGATCAAGTACCGAACGCACGGCACCTCCGAGTTCCACACACGTTCAGCTCGATGACGTCCCTCGAACTCCGATACAGCCGAGTGTTGAGGGAGAGTTTCGTCAGCACGACGGCGTGGTGACGATGATGATGTTCCACCGACGCAGGGCTTCGCCTAAGCTCCGCAACGGTATTATTGAGGTGTAATAATGGTGGAGGGGGGCACCGCACACGGCTAAAATATCGTATATCAAGTGTGTATAGAGGTGCCCCTGCCCTCGTATATAAAGGATCAAGGAGGAGAGGGCCGGCCAAGGGGAGGTGGCGCGCCCAAGGGGGGAGTCCTACTCCCACCGGGAGTAGGACTCCTCCTTTCCTTGTGGGAGTAGGAGAAGGGAAGGGGGAAGGAGAAAGAAGGAAGGGGGCGCCCCCCTTCCATAGTCCAATTCGGACTAGCCCATGGGGAGGGGTGCGGCCACCCTTTGGGGTCTTTCTCTCCATTCCCGTATGGCCCATTAAGGCCCAGTACGAATTCCCGTAACTCTCCGGTACTCCGAAAAATACCCGAATCACTCGGAACCTTTCCGACGTCCGAATATAGTCGTCCAATATATCGATCTTTACGTCTCGGCCATTTCGAGACTCCTCGTCATGTCCCCGATCTCATCCGGCACTCCGAACTCCTTCGGTACATCAACATACATAAACTCATAATAAAACTGTCATCGTAACGTTAAGCGTGCGGACCGTACGGGTTCGAGAACTATGTAGACATGACCGAGACACCTCTCCGGTCAATAACCAATAGCGGGACCTGGATGCCCATATTGGGTCCCACATATTCTACGAAGATCTTTATCGGTCAGACCGCATAACAACATACGTTGTTCCCTTTGTCATCGTTATGTTACTTGCCCGAGATTCGATCGTCGGTATCTCGATACCTAGTTCAATCTCGTTACCGGCAAGTCTCTTTACTCGTTCCGTAATACATCATCCCGCAACTAACTCATTAGTCACAATGCTTGCAAGGTTTATATTGATGTGCATTTACCGAGTGGGCCCAGAGATACCTCTCCGACAATCGGAGTGACAAATCCTAATCTCGAAATACGCCAACCCAACAAGTACCTTTGGAGACACCTGTAGAGCACCTTTATAATCACCCATTTATGTTGTGACGTTTGGTAGCACACAAAGTGTTCCTCCGGTAAACGGGAGTTGCATAATCTCATAGTCATAGGAACATGTATAAGTCATGAAGAAAGCAATAGCAACATACTAAACGATCGAGTGCTAAGCTAACGGAATGGGTCAAGTCAATCACGTCATTCTCCTAATGAGGTGATCCCGTTAATCAAATGACAACTCATGTCTATGGCTAGGAAACATAACCATCTTTGATTAACGAGCTAGTCAAGTAGAGGCATACTAGTGACACTCTGTTTGTCTATGTATTCACACATGTATTATGTTTCCGGTTAATACAATTCTAGCATGAATAATAAACATTTATCATGATATAAGGAAATATATAATACTTTATTATTGCCTCTAGGGCATATTTCCTCCAGTCTCCCACTTGCACTAGAGTCAATAATCTAGCTTACATCGCCATGTGATTTAACATCAATAATTCACATCACCATGTGATTAACACCCATAGTTCACATCTCTATGTGACCAACACTCAAAGGGTTTACTAGAGTCAATAATCTAGTTCACATCGCTATGTGATTAACACCCAAAGAGTACTAAGGTGTGATCATGTTTTGATTGTGAGATAATTTTAATCAACGGGTCTGTCACATTCAGATCCGTAAGTATTTTGCAAATTTCTATGTCTACAATGCTCTGCACGGAGCTACTCTAGCTAATTGCTCCCACTTTCAATATGTATCTAGACCGACACTTAGAGTCATTTAGATTTAGTGTCAAAACTTGCATCGACGTAACCCTTTACGACGAACCTTTTGTCACTTCCATAATCGAGAAACATATCCATATTCCACTAAGGATAATTTTGACCGCTGTCCAATGATCTACTCCTAGATCACTATTGTACTCCCTTGCCAAAATCAGTGTAGGGTATACAATAGATCTGGTACACAGCATGGCATACTTTATAGAACCTATGGCCAAGGCATAGGGAATGACTTTCATTCTCTTTCTATCTTCTGCCGTGGTCGGGCTTTGAGTCTTACTCACTTTCACATCTTGTAACACAGGCAAGAACTCTTTCTTTGACTGTTCTATTTTGAACTACTTCAAAATCTTGTTAAGGTATGTACTCATTGAAAAAACTTATCAAGCGTCTTGATCTATCTCTATAGATCTTGATGCTCAATATGTAAGCAACTTCACCGAGGTCTTTCTTTGAAAAACTCCTTTCAAACACTCCTTTATGCTTTGCAGAATAATTCTACATTATTTCCGATCAACAATATGTCATTCACATATACTTATCAGAAATGCTGTAGTGCTCCCACTCACTTTCTTGTAAATACAGGCTTCACCGCAAGTCTGTATAAAACTATATCCTTTGATCAACTTATCAAAGCGTATATTCCAACTCCGAGATGCTTGCACCAGTCCATAGATGGATCGCTGGAGCTTGCATATTTCGTTAGCACTTTTAGGATTGACAAAACCTCCTAGTTGCATCATATACAACTCTTATTTAATAAATCCATTAAGGAATGCAGTTTTGTTTATCCATTTGCCAGATTTCATAAAATGCGGCAATTGCTAACATGATTCAGACAGACTTAAGCATAGATACGAGTGAGAAACTCTCATCGTAGTCAACACCTTGAACTTGTCGAAAACCTTTTTGCGACAATTCTAGCTTTGTAGACAGTAACACTACTATCACTGTCTGTCTTCCTCTTGAAGATCCATTTAATCTCAATGGCTCGCCGATCATTGGGCAAGTCAATCAAAGTCCATACTTTGTTCTCATATATGGATCTTATCTCAGATTTCATGGCCTCAAGCCATTTTGCGGAATCTGGGCTCATCATCGCTTCCTCATAGTTCGTAGGTTCGTCATGGTCTAGTAACATAACCTCCAGAACAGGATTACCGTACCACTCTGGTGCGGATCTTACTCTGGTTGACCTACGAGGTTCAGTAATAACTTGATCTGAAGTTCCATGATCATCATCATTAACTTCCTCACTAATTGGTATAGGCGTCACAGAAACTGGTTTCTGCGATGAACTACTTTCCAATAAGGGAGCAGGGACAATTACCTCATCAAGTTCTACTTTCCACCCACTCACTTCTTTCGAGAGAAACTCCTTCTCTAGAAAGGATCCATTTTTAGCAACGAATGTCTTGCCTTCGGATCTGTGATAGAAGGTGTACCCAACTGTCTCCTTTGGGTATCCTATGAACACACATTTCTCCGATTTGGGTTTGAGCTTATCAGGATGAAACTTTTTCACATAAGCATTGCAACCCTAAATTTTAAGGAACGACAACTTTGGTTTCTTGCCAAACCACAGTTCATAAGGCGTCGTCTCGACGGATTTTGATGGTGCCCTATTTAACGTGAATGTAGCTGTCTCTAATGCATAACCCCAAAACGATAGTGGTAAATTGGTAAGAGACATCATAGATTGCACTATATCCAATAAAGTACGGTTATGACGTTCGGACACACCATTATGCTGTGGTGTTCCAGGTGGCACGAATTTGTGAAACTATTCCACATTGTTTTAATTGAAGACCAAACTCGTAACTCAAATATTTGTCTCCGTGATCAGATCGTAGAAACTTTATTTTCTTGTTATGATGATTTTCTACTTCACTCTGAAATTCTTTGAACTTTTCAAATGTTTCAGACTTATGTTTCATCAAGTAGATATACCCATATCTGCTCAAATCATCTGTGAAGGTGAGAAAATAACGATAGCCGCCACGAGCCTCAATATTCATTGGACCACATACATCTGTATGTATGATTTCCAACAAATCTGTTGCTCTCTCCATAGTTCTGGAGAACGGCGTTTTAGTCATCTTGCCCATGAGGCATGGTTCGCAAGCATCAAGTGATTCATAATCAACTGATTCCAAAATCCCATCAGTATGGAGTTTCTTCACGCGCTTTACACCAATATGACCTAAACGGCAGTGCCACAAATAAGTTGCACTATCATTATTAACTTTGCATCTTTTGGCTTCATTATTATGAATATGTGTATCACTACGATCGAGATCCAACAAACCATTTTCGTTGGTGTGTATGACCATAGAAGGTTTTTATTCATGTAAACAGAACAACAATTGTTCTCTAACTTAAATGAATAACCGTATTGCAATAAACATGATCAAATCATATTCATGCTCAACGCAAACACCAAATAACACTTATTTAGTTTCAACACTAATCCCGAAAGTATAGGGAGTGTGCGATGATGATCATATCAATCTTGGAACTACTTCCAACACACATCGTCACCTCGCCTTCTACTAGTCTCTGTTTATTCTGCAACTCCCATTTTCGAGTTACTACTCTTTAGCAACTGAACCAGTATCAAATACTGAGGGGTTGCTATAAACACTAGTAAGTACGCATCAATAACATGTATATCCAATATACCTTTGTTCACTTTGCCATCCTTCTTATCCACCAAATACTTGGGGCAGTTCCGCCTCCAGTGACCAGTCCCTTTGCAGTAGAAGCACTTAGTCTCAGGCTTAGGTACAGACTTGGGCTTCTTCACTTGAGTAGCAACTTGCTTGCCGTTCTTTTTGAAGTTCCCCTTCTTCCCTTTTCCCTTTTCTTGAAACTAGTGGTCTCGTCAAGCATCAACACTTGATGTTTTTCTTGATTTCTACCTTCGTCGATTTCAGCATCACGAAGAGCTCGGGAATTACTTTCATCATCCCTTGCATACTATAGTTCATCACGAAGTTCTACTAACTTGGTGATGGTGACTAGAGAATTCTGTCAGTCACTATTTTATCTGGAAGATAAACTCCCACTTGATTCAAGCGATTGTAGTACCCAGACAATCTGAGCACATGCTCACTAGTTGAGCGATTCTCCTCCACCTTTTAGCTATAGAACTTGTTGGAAACTTCATATCTCTCAACTCGGGTATTTGCTTGAAATATTAACTTCAACTCCTGGAACATCTCATATGGTCCATGACGTTCAAAACGTCTTTGAAGTCCCGATTCTAAGCCATTAAGCATGGTGCACTAAACTATCAAGTAGTCATCATATTGAGCTAGCCAAACATTCATAACGTCTGCATCTGCTCCTGCAATAGGTCTGTCACCTTGCGGTGCATCAAGGACATAATTTTTCTATGCAGCAATGAGGATAATCCTCAGATCACGGATCACACCCGCATCTTTGCTACTAACATCTTTCAACATAATTTTTCTCTAGGAACATATCAAAAATAAACACAGGGAAGCAACAACGCGAGCTATTGATCTATAACATAATTTGCAAAATACTATCAGGACTAAGTTCATGATAAATTTAAGTTCAATTAATCATATTACTTAAGAACTCCCACTTAGATAGACATCCCTCTAATCATCTAAGTGATTACGTGATCCAAATCAACTAAACCATGTCCGATCATCACGTGAGATGGAGTAGTTTCAATGGTGAACATCACTATGTTGATCATATCTACTATATGATTCACGCTCGACCTTTCGGTCTCCGTGTTCCGAGGCCATATCTGCATATGCTAGGCTCGTCAAGTTTAACCTGAGTATTCCGCGTGTGCAACTGTTTTGCACCCGTTGTATTTGAACGTAGAGCCTATCACACCCGATCATCACGTGGTGTCTCAGCACGAAGAACTTTCGCAACGGTGCATACTCAGGGAGAACACTTTTATCTTGAAATTTTAGTGAGAGATCATCTTATAATGCTACCGTCAATCAAAGCAAGATAAGATGCATAAAGGATTAACATCACATGCAATCAATATAAGTGATATGATATGGCCATCGTCATCTTGTGCTTGTGATCTCCATCTCCGAAGCACCGTGCTTGTGATCTCCATCTCCGAAGCACCATCACGATCACCATCGTCACCGGCGTGACACCTTGATCTCCATCGTAGTATCGTTGTCGTCTCGCCAACTTATTGCTTTTACGACTATCGCTACCGCTTAGTGATAAAGTAAAACTATTACATGGCGATTGCATTTCATACAATAAAGCGACAACCATATGGCTCCTGCCAGTTGCCGATAACTCGGTTACAAAACATGATCATCTCATACAACAAATTATATCACATCATGTCTTGACCATATCACATCACAACATGCCCTGCAAAAACAAGTTAGACGTCCTCTATTTTGTTGTTGCAAGTTTTACGTGGCTGCTACGGGCTTAGCAAGAACCGTTCTTACCTACGCATCAAAACCACAATGATAGTTTGTCAAGTTGGTGCTGTTTTAACCTTCGCAAGGACCGGGCGTAGCCACACTCGGTTCAACTAAAGTGAGAGAGACAGACACCCGCCGGTCACCTTTAAGCAACGAGTGCTCGCAATGGTGAAACCAGTCTCGTGTAAGCATACGCGTAATGTCGGTCCGGGCCGCTTCATCTCACAATACCGCTGAACCAAAGTATGACATGCTGGTAAGCAGTATGACTTATATCGCCCACAACACACTTGTGTTCTACTCGTGCATAGCATAAACGCATAAAACCAGGCTCGGATGCCACTGTTGGGGAACGTAGTAATTTCAAAAAATTTCCTACGCACACGCAAGATCATGGTGATGCATAGCAACAAGAGGGGAGAGTGTTGTCCACGTACCCTCGTAGACCGACAGCGGAAGCGTTATCACAACGCGGTTGATGTAGTCGTACGTCTTCACGATCCGACCGATCAAGTACCGAACGCACGGCACCTCCGAGTTCTACACACGTTCAGCTCGATGACGTCCCTCGAACTCCGATCCAGCCGAGTGTTGTGGGAGAGTTTCGTCAGCACGACGGCGTGGTGACGACGATGATGTTCCACCGACGCAGGGCTTCGCCTAAGCTCCGCAACGGTATTATCGAGGTGTAATAATGGTGGAGGGGGGCACCGCACACGGCTAAAATATCGTATATCAAGTGTGTATAGAGGTGCCCCGCTGCCCCCGTATATAAAGGAGCAAGGAGGAGAGGGCCAGCCAAGGGGAGGTGGCGCGCCCAAGGGGGGAGTCCTACTCCCACCGGGAGTAGGACTCCTCCTTTCCTTGTGGGAGTAGGAGAAGGGAAGGGGGAAGGAGAAAGAAGGAAGGGGGCGCCCCCCTTCCATAGTCCAATTCGGACTAGCCCATGGGGAGGGGTGCGGCCACCCTTTGGGGTCTTTCTCTCCATTCCCGCATGGCCCATTAAGGCCCAGTACGAATTCCCGTAACTCTCCGGTACTCCGAAAAATACCCGAATCACTCGGAACCTTTCCGAAGTCCGAATATAGTCGTCCAATATATCGATCTTTACGTCTCGGCCATTTCGAGACTCCTCGTCATGTCCCCGATCTCATCCGGGACTCCGAACTCCTTCGGTACATCAACATACATAAACTCATAATAAAACTGTCATCGTAACGTTAAGCGTGCGGACCGTACGGGTTCGAGAACTATGTAGACATGACCGAGACACCTCTCCGGTCAATAACCAATAGCGGGATCTGGATGCCCATATTGGCTCCCACATATTCTACGAAGATCTTTATCGGTCAGACCGCATAACAACATACGTTGTTCCCTTTGTCATCGGTATGTTATTTGCCCGAGATTCGATCGTCGGTATCTCGATACCTAGTTCAATCTCGTTACCGGCAAGTCTCTTTACTCATTCCGTAATACATCACCCGCAACTAACTCATTAGTCACAATGCTTGCAAGGCTTATATTGATGTGCATTTACCGAGTGGGCCCAGAGATACCTCTCCGGCAATCGGAGTGACAAATCCTAATCCCGAAATACGCCAACCCAACAAGTACCTTTGGAGACACCTGTAGAGCACCTTTATAATCACCCATTTATGTTGTGACGTTTGGTAGCACACAAAGTGTTCCTCCGGTAAACGGGAGTTGCATAATCTCATAGTCATAGGAACATGTATAAGTCATGAAGAAAGCAATAGCAACATACTAAACGATCGAGTGGTAAGCTAACGGAATGGGTCAAGTCAATCACGTCATTCTCCTAATGAGGTGATCCCGTTAATCAAATGACAACTCATGTCTATGGCTAGGAAACATAACCATCTTTGATTAACGAGCTAGTCAAGTAGAGGCATACTAGTGACACTCTGTTTGTCTATCTATTCACACATGTATTATGTTTCCGGTTAATACAATTCTAGCATGAATAATAAACATTTATCATGATATAAGGAAATATATAATACTTTATTATTGCCTCTAGGGCATATTTCCTTCAGCAGCATATCATATACACTGGTTGTCAAAGTTGGCGACCAGTGCAAATAAACGCCGCAGCAAGACAACTCCAGTAGTGAAACCACTTCAGAATGTCTCAAGAAACAATATCCTGGGTACCCATAATGCTGGCAAGATGCTTAGCAAGCTTATTAACTTTATCTTGTTTGGCGCTTTAATCCTCCAGCACTTGCAGTTGCACCAGAAAGTATGCATTTGAATTCTGCAGGGACTTCCTCAGTCCTTCAGCTTCCTGTACATCTGATCGATGTCTTTCAACTTGAAGTTGAGACTCAAGAAGACAAACTGATTCAGCCAGCGAGTTCGAAGAGCTTGTGCCAGCAGTAGTGGCCAGTAACTCGAACACTACATCAAGACAGGACTTTTCGGTTCTCTCACTGTCGTCAAGATAGTTTTTATCAGCTTTCTTGAAGACCAACAGGGATGTCTCACTATCTTGAACCTTATCTGCATTACTTCCTTTACCATTGCATAACAGGGTACTGTTCTCCAATCTTTTGTCCGCATTCTAAAAGAGAAACAAGCAGACACATCACAGGTTTACCATGTTGTATATGAAACTCATTTTGGTAAATCAGTTCAGTAGTAAAGTGGACAGGATAACAACATGAAACAAACATATATCTATGTACCATGGTCACTTTATGGTTTATATCATTCTAGTTTTTGTTGCCAAATCAAGATAGAGACACAGTTCAAATAATATTTGTTCAAGACAAAGTAGAATAGACAGAATATAAGTGTGGGAAACTATAGAGCAATAACAACACTTGTAATGTGCATGACATGAGAACATAACTGTTTATTCAATTGAAACTAAAATCAACATAGAGCAAGTTACAACAGCAAGCCAGTTAAAGAAACAGGTTTAAAACATACCTGTTGCGCCATTGGAGTTTCAATTCCATCCCTCAAATTTGAAAAGAGTTGGTATGAGTAAATACAGTGATGCAAGAGAAAAGGAGTATGAACCATAGCTACAGAACCTGACCTGAGAACAATTCTTCTTCTCCTTTAAGCGTTGAGTTGGGATTCGGAGTGGTGGTCCTCGTGCTTTGGGCACTGCAGTTCCCTTACTAACTGATCGTGTTTGGGTGCTCTGTGGTGGAGACGGTGCCGTGTCAACTAGAACTGGGTTACTATCTGCTGGGGTTGGGGTTAGAAGGGGTGTAGCTGGTTCTCTGTCCAACTGGGTAGGGGTACAATCTGCGAGAGTCTAGGTTATGTGTGGTGGGGCTGGTTCTTGGGCAAGTACAACCATGGTTCTATCTGCATCAACTGGTGGCACTATCTTTTCTGAAGACCGTGTTGTTACTCCCTTAGATACTGCCATCACCCTCTCCAATTCAAATGGCTGATAAACAAGAAAAGTAATTGAATGTACAGACATTGTATGATAAGACAGGTGCAAATGGATAGTGGGGAATAAAAGAGGGCATGAAATAATTCACATTTATGTTGTCTAACCAAATATGATAGCATGACACAATTTCACATATATGATGGCTAAGTAAACAGGATAGCATGACACAATTTCACATTATGATGGCTAACTAAAAAAGATGGAAAGACATAGTTCAAAATATGATGACTATGTAAACAGGATGACATCATATAACTATATAATGTGTTTATTAAATAGGTTGGCATGCCATAATTCACATACATTCCGCCTATGGAAACATGATAGCATGATATAATTCACGGATAGAATGACATAATTCAAAATATGATGACTGTAAACACTAAACAGGATGAGATGATATAACTATATGATGTCTTTATTAAATGGGTTGCCATGCCATAATTCAGATAGATGCTGTGTATGTAAACATGGTGGCATGATATAATTCAAATATATGATTTATATAGTAAGCAAGTAAGCATATGGCAATCCATATATGATGTAAAAACTAAGCAATGCAAGACAACATGCATGACATGGGTAATATAACCCTACCAAGTTTGAGCATAGACCTCGGGGGGAAATAGGACTGGTCATCAGTCTCTGAATCCTCCTCTGAGGAGCTCTCTGTAACCAGCAAGATGTCTGCTTCAGCAGGTAGCATTGTCTGCTCTGAATACCTTGTTTTCACTCCAGATACTTCCATCACCACTTCAAATGGCTGATGCACAGGAAGAGTAGTTGAATATACAAATGTTGTCGACAAATGGAACATGTAATACAAAAAAATGATAGCATGATATAATTCACATACATGATGATTGGCTAAACAGCATGGCATTGGATAATTCACATATATAATGCCTTTGCAACAAGATAGCATTGCATAATTCACATATATAATGTCTTGCAACAAGATGGCAATGCATAATTCACATATATGGTAATTAGACACTAAACAGGTGGCATTCACACAAAGCATGTCTAAACTAATCAAATGACATAGCAATGCAAGACACCATATGCACGATATGGGCAACATAACCCTGCCAAGTTAGAGCATACACCTTGGGGGGGGGAATAGGATTGGTCATCTGTCTCTGAATCCTCCTCCGAGGAGCTATCCGTAACCAGCGAGATATGCGCTTCATCAGATAGCATAGTCTCCTCTGAAGACCTTGTTTTCACTCCAGAATTTTCCATCACCGTGTCAAATGGCTAATGCACACGAAGAGTAGTTGAGTGTACTAACATTGTTGACAAATGTAATACGTAACGAAAAAAAGGATGGCCTGATATAATTCACATATAAGATGACTGGATAAGCAGGATGGCATTGCAAAATTCACATATATGATGCCTGGCTAAACAAGATGGCGTTGCATAATTCACATAAACGATGAATAAACTAAACAGATGGCATTCACACAAAGCATGTCTAAACTAAGCAAATGACATATTTGATGTATAAAGTAAGCAATGCAAGGCACCATATGCATGATATAACCAACATCAGCATGCCAAGTTAGAGCGAAGACCTCAGGGGGTAAATAGGAGTGGTCTTCTTCTTCTTCTGAATCCCTCTCAGAACAGATATCTTCCTCTCGATTACAATCTGAAATGGGTGGAGGGGGGCTGCCTTTGCGCCTACCATGGAGCAACGTCTGCATGGAATTTTATTGCCACGCAAGGCTCGTCTCTTTTGCTCTACATGTTCAGTTCCATTGTGTACAATAACTGACATGCATAAGAATAAAACATAGTGAGATTATGTAAGGAGTGCATGCAGAAATCCAGAGTGATGGTAGCAACCTGTGGATAGACCCAAAACCAATGATAGCAGGCAGATAATGGCTTCAGTTAAAAAATACAGATAATGGCTTCTTTACTGTTTGTTTCCCGCCCAACATGAAACTCATAGTAGACACCAAAGATTAACGAGATAGTAGATAGATACTATTGATTGCGGCCCCGATATGTACCCCACAACCATTTTAAAACTCAAGTTTGACCATTAGTTTGGAGCTGACTTAGAGTCTAATCGATGAACAGGATGATAAAGTAGCATGTAATATTAAGCGATGCATAACGTAAGCAGACACGAAAGAGTGCGACCTCTCTTGCGGACCCGTGTAGTCCTCGAGGTCATCTGCTCGGTTGGTGATGGTAATGTAGTTGTGATGGCTGCCAGCGGCGGGGAAGAAGATCTGAGACGGCGAAAGACAGTCTGGAGGCCAGATCCCTGCTGTCCCGGACCCTTCTGTCGTTGGAGCAGCTGAGCTGGGGTGGACGATGGCGCAGCAGGAGCGGGACAAACCACACAAGGTTTTCTTTGACAACTATCTGTAAGAGAAGTAATTCTGTAAGGGCTCATTTGAATTGGAGGATTCTAACAACGCAGGGATAGGAAATACACAGTAATAGGATAGGAATGCACGTGCAAAACAGAGAATTTAAAAACACATGATTTCTGCCAATCTAGGTGTTTGGTTCACAAGAATCGGAAGATCACGGGATGGAAAGAAGCATGGTGAGATTAAGTCAAACCACAAGAAAATGTACGGTTATAATGCTATTATGCTACTATCACTTAGTCTTGTGCTACATGAATAGGAATTTGAAAAGGAGGACAAGTGGATATTAAAATTCCTATGGTTTTTCTTTCAAGGAGACACTAAAGGAACGAATCCTACAGTTTTCCTTTGCTCCTTTCCTTTGAACCAAATGCATGAATAGCAGTACCATAGGAAACTTTCCAATTCCTATGTTTTTCCTTCACTTTTCCTTTCAAGCACTGGCGATTCTAGCAGGCAGGCTTGAGCAAAGAAAAGCCTACGCTCAAAAAATGTTTTTGTGCTACTTCTACTACTTTGGACCCAGGCCACTGCCCTACTAGCTCAACTCCCAGGCCCATCGACAAATGCACAACTCAAACGCGCAGAGATAAATAATGATGGTGTTGAAGAGAGTCCATCACGGATAGCTAAGTTGCCTGGTACCACACTGCTTATCATATAGTAGGAGAAACTAATCGTATTTCACGTTAATGCGTGTGCTCAGTGGACAATATATATATAACATGTAGAGTAAAAAAGAGATGCAACAAGTGTACAACCTCTTTGGCAAAGCCATGTCGATCTCAGCGTGATTGGGTTGGTCGGTGAGGATGATCCGGCTAACTTGGCTGTTGGAGGAGGGGAAGAAGATCTTAGGCATCTTGATGGAGCCCGGGGTACTGCTCCGCTGTGATGGAGGGTTTCGTCGTTGGAGTAGCTCCGGTGAGTTGTACGACGCCGAGGCTGAAGCAGGACATAAGAGACAATGTTAACCTGAGTGGAATTCTAATAGCATCTCCAATAGATGACATAAAATACATAACCACAAAGTGCTAGATGTAAAATACATTAGCCGCTCATCTCTGAACTTAACTGTCGAAACTGAATTTAACTGTCGAAACTGAACTTAACTGTCGAAACTGAATTTTGCTGTCGAAATTGAATTGTACTTTGAAACTGAATGCACTAGTAGCAGAAAAGTCATAGCAGCAGCAGCAGCGTGTGCGAGAGCCGGGGCAGCTGGTCATGTAGCAACATCAGGTGAGGCTACACGTCAGTCGACTGACTTTTTCATCTTTGGTCAGTCGATTTTCTAGCCGTTGGATACGAAATCAAGGGTGTGCAGTTCATCTTCAACCTCGACCCTCCTGAGCTGCCAGCCACCACCGGCCAAAGAGCCGCCCCCGCCGCCCGCGGCCGGCGGTGCGCCGCCCCGCCCGCCCCGAAACCACTCCCCACCGCCTATCCGCCGCCGCCCCAGCCATCCCTCTAGCCCCCCCGTGCCGAGCTTTTTCTCCGGCGATCCCCACACCATTGTCCCACCACCGCCGGCGACCACCACCCCCACCCTGAACCCTAAGATAGATAGTGGGGTACCTCTCCGGTGAGCC
>NC_057805.1:358787952-358831757 GCF_018294505.1 Triticum aestivum
TGCGGCTGGTTCTTCCTTAACTCCGCCGAGCCCCCCACCCCCTGAAAATCGACTGACCCAAAAGTCGATTCAGTCGACTGAAGTGTAGCTAAATCGGAGCAGCATCACAAGCAAGAGCAAGAGCGAGAGCAGCCGCGCGAGCAAGAGCAAGAGCAATAGCAAGAGTAGACCAAGCAGGGGACCAAGAGCAAGAGCAGAGCAGCAGCGCGAGGTAAAGCAGCAGTAGCTCCTATTGATGTGTACGTCGCCACCGAGGGAGCAACACCATGGAGGAAGTGGCCGGCGATGCCGCCGTGGACGGAGCCACGCCATGTCGGCTCGGGACCAAGCGCCGGCAGCACCGTGAGATCGAATCAAGAAGAAAATGCGGCGATTAGTGTACAACCTCTTTGGTGGCGTCGATTAGGCCTTAGCTTCATCCGAGGAAACGGTGATGATGATGCTCTTCCGGTGGTGCAGGTGAAGACGGCGGTGTGGGAATGGAGGTGGCGCGAAAGATGAGGGGAACATCGGGGCAGCTCCTTGGAGGTGGAGGATGGGGTGGCTGAACCGGCGGGATGACGAGATCGACGACGGATCCTCATCTGGTACGGTGGATGAGGGACGTCGAGGTGTTGTTGTGGACGACGTCGTCGGGGAAGAGGCTCCGGCTGGGTGGCGGATGGAGGAGGGTGTGGGGCTTCGCAGGTTTTCACGGCCTCGGTGTACGAATAGGTGGGCAGATGGGATGGGAGTGGGCAACCATGGCTTAGGGGCGCGCTTGTCCGAAATGTGGGGTAAGTTACGAAAGTACCCCCACCGATTTGACCTAGGCGGTTCTTTCGGTTCAGGGGTATCACGGGCATTTCACGTGTCAGGATTTCACAGGAGGCGGGAGTTTTCGCGCGCGTTGTAATTTTGGAATAGCAAGGCGCGGGTTGAGATGGAGGGAGTTGTTGGAGCACAACAAGACAAAGATATATCTTAAATATGTCGGGGTAACAAGGCGCGGGTTGAAATTTCTGGACAAGCCTAATGTGTACTGTACCAAATCAATTCGCACTTCCGTCGACGAAAAAACAAAAAGAAATTAATTCGCAGCACATAAGAGAGTCTAGTCCCGTGTACTGTACCAAATCAATTCGCACTACAAATGTCATTCAAAACTTTGAATTCATGTTATGTTCAATTAAAATATTTTGCTACGTGTATAATGCATGCAACCTGCTACTCAAATGAACGTTTTAGTGCATTCCAAACGTATATACTACCGCTTCAATATGAACTAAATTTGACTTCGTTTCTCTATTTGAATAAGATCTACAATAATGATTGTTGTGAAGTCAAACAATTTGATTTCGTTTCTCTATTTTAATAATATCTACAATCATCATTATTGTCAAGTTAAACCATCGTTTGTGTATTATCTTCACAACACACCACATGATTACTCTCGAGTTAGATATGAACTATGTGTACTATATGAACTCGAACTTAATTTTTTGAATCCACTTTATGTTGTTTTCAAATTACAGTACATTTCAAGCTCTAGCTAGATCTTCATAATCTAAACCATGTCTCATATGTATAATGTGTTTATCACATAATGTATGGTGCCCCGCCCCCTACGCCTACAAATATTTAGATGTGAGTTTCAAACACCACACATTATCACAAATTCAAATAAAATGTGAGATTGTTCGATATATAGTATAGTTTAGATTGTTCGATATTTAGTGTTAAGCTGCAAACGCCACACATTGTCACAAATTCAAATAAAATGTGAGATTGTTCGATGTATAGTATGGTTTAGATTGTTCGACATTTAGCTGTGAGTTGCAAACGCCATGCATTATCACATTATGGTATAACATGTGCAAAACCACATCACACGTATCACCGCTATACTCATGCATGCATATGTTTATAACACTATGATCTCCTATTCAAATATATGAATCCACTTTCATATCAAATTATGATCTTTGTTAGTCTCTTACACCCCACACAATCCTCTAATCTTTGTAGCTAGCACTAACTTTCTCTCGTGCAAGCACACGCCCTCCTCGCCCTCCCCCTCCCTCAGCATTCTATCCATCGCGCACATTCATTTTTTTCTTTAGGCCGTTCTCCCACAGTCTCCACAACTCCTTTCCGACACACTGATCGATAAACCTCTCCAGCAATGTCTGCCTACAACATACACACGCACCTTCCATCTCCTCCTTTTTTTGTCCATGCCTCGTGTCTCTCATACGGTCCCGCACACGTGTAAACTCTCGCCCCTCTTTTCATCGATCTCACAACCGCACACTCCTCCCCATATCTATCTAGTAGCTCGGCCTCTCGCACCACCTCCTAGCTCCATTCTCCCTGTCTATCCGTCTCGCTGGGCCTTATTTGCCTCTAACAAATGGATGTACACCGACCGATCTCCCGCTATACATATAGCTAGCTAGGTCCTTATAACTCGTTTTTCCCCACGCGTCGATCGATCTACCTCATTAGTTATGTCTCTCCCTTCCTCCGACAAACAACAATTGATCTACCGATCTAGTTAGGTTTGCTTACCAAACACATGGTTCCCCTTCATCATCCATGCATGCGTCCCGACAGATCTATCACGCACAGGCACACACAGAAACACATCGGCACTCTTATTGATAATATTGCAGTTCTACCCTCAGTTTGTCTAGTAGGCCTCTTGTCGGGTGGTAGGTGCGACATATGCCAACGGATGGCTTATCATAGTGGGAGCCAGTAAAACATCGCCGGTGCCTGGAAACGGGATGAGGCGAAGACATGCACGCCGGCAGATCTTACCCAGGTCCGGGGCTCTCCGTGGAGATAACACCCCTAGTCCTGCTCTGCGGGGTCTCCGCATGGTCACTAGATCAATACAAGTAGCTACAAGCGCTCCTGGAGCTGTTTGGCTAGAGGAAGAAGAAGGGCAAGGCTAGCTCTCCTTTTCTCTCTATGTGGTGTGTGGAATTCTATGAGATCAACCCTTTTGCATGGGTGTCCTGGGGGGTTTATATAGGCCTACCCCCAGGGGTACAATGGTAATCCGGCTGGGCGCGGGTCCCAGCCGTCAGCATCTATGCACGACGGCTTCTCCGCCGGTCATTGGGGCCCACCGACTGGAGGGTCCCGCCGGCTGCCGGCCTCTTGGCCGACAGGCCGGCCCCACCGCTTGGGGGCTTTGTCGGCGGCTGGTTACTGTTGCCTCGCCTCTGATGACGAGAGCTTTGTTGAGGTAAGCGTGTCTACAGTGTCGCCGCCTTGCGGGCTCTCACTGTAGTCTGACCTCGTCTTGTCTCCTTAATGAGGCACATGTTTCGAGGGAGGGAGGTAGCCGGCTATTGGGAGTCGGCCACACCCCTGGCCGACTAGAGGAGGCCAGGCCGCCTTTGGGTGTATCTCTGGCAAAAGGGGCCCGTCGCCTACGGGCCATACTGGCGCCTGTCGTGGGTGACATCGAGGCCAACACGGCTACAGTGCCGCGCCGGACGGGGGATGGCTGGCCCGTACGGCGCCCTGTGGCCATGCCTGTTCCGGGATTCGGAGGTAGTGGGCTGTACTGCGGCCACGCCCCATCCTATCGCCGTTATGTGGGTACAGTCTTAGTGGGTGCAGTCTTGGCCGGCTTCTGGGAGCCGGCTTTCTTCATGGCCGACTTCTGGGAGTCGGCTTCCTTCATGGCCGGCTTCTGGGAGTCGGTCCTCTTGGAGCCGGCTCCCTGGAGTCAGCTATCTCGTATCTTTCTTGGGGGAGGTTTCTGAGGCTGGGTCGCCTTTTGGGAGTTGGCCCTGGGGATAGCCGGCAGGGGGAAGGCGGCCCTATGCTTTGTATGCTTGAAGGCTTGAATGGCCTGATAATTTTTCGAAGAGCCAGGGGGAGTCGGTTAGGCTACCCGTGGCCATTTGCTCTGACAGTAGTCCCCGAAGCTGGTTGGGCTTCGAGGCTGAGAGGGGGTCGAGAAGCTCAGTCAGCTTCTTATCTTGACGAGCCAGCAGCTGGGAGCCAGCTTCGGTTGGGCGCGCCGTCTTGGCGAAAATTTTAAAGTCGGAAGGCGGGAGTCTGTTGGCGCGTGCACCGGGCCGCGGGCCGGTCGCTCGCCGCCTGCGAACCACGTGGTGTCCCTTGGCTGAAAAGAGCCTGCCAACCCACGCGCGCGACAAGACGTCGCCATAGGCCGAGGGCCCACCACTCCTACGCCTGGGCCCAGGCGCGGATTCTTTGTGGCCCAAAGCTGTCCGCACGTCTTCCGGCGGCGGTTTCCGCACGCCGTTAGGGCGCAGTAATCGCAGGGCGTGGGGGGTGGGCGCAGTTAATCCCACGTTCCTCCCCATGCCTCGCCTCCTCGGCTTCGCCGCACGAGGCTATAAGTAGGGGGAGGAGGGGAAGCGGCAGACGCTCGCACGCTCCTCTCCTCTCCGCCATCTTCTTCCTCCTGCTTTCTCTCGCAGCAGCGCCTCGCCGCCGCGCCGTCCCACCAATCTTCACTCCGCCCTGTAGCTTTGCCGCCGCAGGGCCGTGCTTTCTCCGCCGCCGCACTCTTCCTCGTTAGCTTCTCGCCACCATACAGTACGACGGGGACTGGGACGGCTCCAACGTCCATATGGACCACATCGAGTTCCTCCGCAAGACGCGGCGGTTGCCCGGCGCAGACCAGGTGCGGGTCCGTCTCGCACCTGCGAAGGAGATCACACCGGCGCCGGAGGAAGGCGAGTGGGTAGTCTTCCGCTCACACTTCCTACGTGGCATCGGCTTGCCGAAGAGCGCTTTCTTCCGCTCCTTCCTCGACTTCTATCAACTCCAGCCGCACCACCTCACTCCGAACACGGTGGTGCTGCTGTCCGCCTTCGTCACCTTGTGCGAAGGATTTCTTGGCGTTCTCCCCACCCTCGAGCTCTGGGGGGAGTTCTTCCAATCGAAGCTGGGCACCCGCATGCAGGGCGTGCCGGTCTAGAGCGGCGCCTTCATCGCGATGCGGAGGCCGGCGGCCGACAACCCCTTCCCCGTCATCACGTTAATCTAGTCGGTGAAGCTCTGGCAGAAGTCATATTTCTACATGAAGAACGTGCCCCACAAGGCGACTACATCAACTTGCCGGCTTACGTAGCCGGCCTGTCGGCTGGGAGGCGGCCCCAGTGGTCCTATCGGGCCGTGACGCTATCGCAGGCTGGAGCCGCGGCCGTCGCCCGACTGCGGGTGATGATCCAATCGGAGGGCCTGGCTGGATTCGACTTGCTGGCCGCCTTCGTCGCGCGCCGGGTGCTTCCACTTCAGAGCCGCCCTCACCTGATCTGTCAGATGAGCGGCCAACTCGATCCGAGTTGGATGTGCACCAAGGACATGCCGCACGACGAGGTGGCCCATATGGTGAATTATCTTGTGAACTGCAAACTCTCCGCAGAGTGGCGGTTTGGCAAGGAGCCATATTCCCGTGCACATCCGCCGCCCATGGTATGTTCTCTTTTTCCCTTTCTTCTCTTTGTTTTGTCGCCGAGTTCCTCTTCGCCGACTCTGACCAGTCGGCACGTCTTGACAGAGCCCTCTCCTTCGACCGGCAGCCGGGTCGGAGGCGGAGCGCCGATTCCTCCCCGACCGGGCGGAGCATGACCTGGAGGACCACGACTTGGGGGCGGCCGCCATGGATGAAAACACCGAGGCGGGTGGCGGCGAAGCCGGCGGCAAAGCAGGCGGCTCCGGGCTCGGAGCCAGCTTCGACGACTGGCCGGATGACGACGAGGCGGAAATCGTCCCACGCTGCCAGCCGGCGCCCGGCCACGGCGCGGGTTCCTCCGCCGCGCCGCCTGCTCGGGGCGGTGGGCAAAAGCGCCGGGCTGCGTCGGGCTTGTTCGGCAGTTGGCCGAAGAAGCCCAAGGGCGGGGTGGCGGCGACCAGGCGGGATGAGGCGGCCGCGAAGGCCGCCCACTTCCGCAAGGTGGTGAAGCAGCCGCAGACGGTGTCGGTGTAAGTGTATATTCCTTTGTACATTCTTTCTTCTTTTCTTGGTGTTTTCTGAATCCTTGTCCTTTCTCAAAAATCAGGGCTCCGCTTTCGCTCGAGCGGGTTGCTGCCGCCTCCGTCGTTGGATCGCTGGGAGGATCCGGGAGCACCCGCCGCGTGGACCCCCGCGCCGAGCTTCAGGCGGCGACGGAGCGAAACGCGCGGGAGGCGCGGGAGGAGCGGGAGGCGGAGGAGTTGAGGGCGGCTGCTGCCAAGGTGGCACAGGAGGAGGAGGAGGCGGCGAAGGCACGCGCCGACGCAGCGGCCATGGCCCAGGCGGAGGCCGCGGCCGTGGCAACAGTGGAGGGGGCCTTGCTTGTCACCCCTCTGCGTGTCGCGGCGCCCGAGGCCCCAGAGCCCCCGCCGGAGGAAACCAGCGGCGACCAGCCGGGGTTGGAGAGGGAGGACGACATCGTTGTCCCGGAGAGGGAGGCGGCACCGGCCCCGCCGACTAGGGCGGCTCAAGGCAGCCGGCCTAACGTGCCGCCTGCGCAATCGGCCGGGGGCGAGCCGGCCGCGAGGACGGACCTGGTGGTCCAGTCGCCATCGCGCCAGCATGTGGGGAAGGCCGCATCGGACCCGCAGAAGGCCGCGGGCTCCGACTCGTCGGCCCGGGACGTGGTGGCGGCCAGCGCCAGCTCGGGGTGGACGCCGGGTGGAGGGACGGCCGTGGTGAACGTGGCGGCGCAGGATGTCCGGAACCGGCTTCAGTCCCAGGCTTCGGCGCTGAGGAAATACAACGACGAGTTCCTTGCGACGCGAGCGACCATTCAGGTTAGTCTTCCTATTTTTGCTTTTTTGATCTTGGTTTCTTCCGTGGGGGCGCGTCAGCGCACCCACTGGGTGTAGTCCCCGAGTTCCAAGTCGGCTGCTGAGCAGGCGGCTTGGAACTTCTTAGCGGGCTTTGTTTTGCTATCTTGTTCTCATTCGCTCCTCTGCCTGACTTGCAGGACTGCCATAACCTCCGCGGGCCTGCCTTCAACTCCCAGGCTCGGGAGCTGACCCAGAAGAATGCTGACCTATCTGAGAGCCGGGGTAAGTGCTTCGTCCTCTATCTCACGTGGGGGCGCGTCAGCGCACTCACTGGGTGTAGTCCCCGAAATTCGGGCCGACTGCTGAGCAGTCAGCTCGGATCTTCCTTGACGACTTCTTCCTTATTGCTTCTTTCTTTTCTGCCCTCCCTGCAGCGGCCAACGCCAGACTAAGGGAGCAGCTGGGTGGGACTCAGGCCGCCCTCCGCGCTAAGGAGGCCGAATTTGATGCCTTGGCCCAGGAGCGTGACCGCCTGGCCAAGAGGCTGGCCGACCAGGAGAAGAGCCATAAGGCGGCCCTGAAGGCGGTGCAGGACAGCGAGACCGCCCTCCAAGCCGAATATGAGACAGAGGCGGCAAGTTGGTCCGAAGCGAGGCAGTCGCTGATCAACGGCTACGGCCAGATCGAAGACTTGGTTGACGGTAGGCCGCGCTCTTCTTCGTCCTTGCATGCCGCTTGCCGTTTGGCTCATTTTCTGACTTGGTGTTTTTCTTTTCTTTCTCTTTCTTTCTTGCGCAGAGTACTTCCCTGGCTACTCTACTGCCGCCAACTAGGTCGTCGAGGCCCACTGCGAGGCACAAAGGCAGGCTGGCGCCGAGATCGCGCCGGATGCTCGCCGGTCGCTGGAGGAGCAGCGCTTGGCGATTCAAGCCCGCCTCCAGCCGGCTCACCGCATGCTCCGCCGGCTTCAGCGTGTTGGGGCGCAGGTGTTGACCGCTGTCTGGCCTGGTGAGGTGATTCCCCGCACTCCCAGTCGGACTGCCGACTGGCTGGAGGTGGCGGTCGGCCGCTTCAAGGCCTGGAAGGCTTCTGTGGCTCGGTCCGACGCCAGGCGGGCGCTGGAGTTCGTCAAGGCCTGGTATCCCGAGCTAAGTCTGGACCAGCTGGCCACCTAGCGGCAGGAGGCCGACACGGAGCTGGAGCCGGCGCGGCCGGCTATCATCCAGCGGGCTTCGGCGATTGCCGACTACACCGACACCAGCGCCTTCGCTCCTGAGGTGGACGACAACGGCATTGCCCAGCCGGAAGAGTGGTTCGGGCTGAACCCGGCAGATGGCGAGGACTCGGCGGAGGAGATCGACTCCAGCGACGAGGGCGAGGAGGAGGAGGAGGGTGAAGACGCCACGCCAGATGGTGGAGCGGCCGGTCAGCCTCAGCTTGACCGTGCCTCCAGCAACAAGGCACGCGCGGGTGCACCGCCTGCAGCCGGCGATGATCAAGCCGAGACCCGCCAGTCGGCCACTCCTCCAGCCGGCGGTGCCGTCTCCACTGACCAGCCCGGCTCCCCTGCTGCGCCCTTAGTCTAGTCTGCTGCCTCTACTTTCCTGTTTTACCACTCTTGGAATAGTTTTTTGTTAAGTTTGCACAATTCCATCCACTGGGGGTGTATTCGAACTATATTGACTGCCGGCCTGTTGGGGGCCTTATGTGTAAATATAATTATGCATGCGTTTGGCTTTTCCTTGTTCTTTGATTTTCATCCTTCGGCTGTTTCCTTTGGCGCCCTCCCTTGTCCGCCTTCCCAGCTGGACAGCTGCTCTGCAATCTGTGGCTGGAGAAGTGCTTGGCCAGTTGGGAGGGCAAGTACTCTAGCTTTGTTGGATTATAGCGAAGTGACTGGGAGGCCGGCCAGCCGGCTGTTTTGACAGCCGGTAGGCATGGTTGGAGGCCGTCTTCACGTTATATAAGTTCGTTAGTCCTTAGCCGTTTTTCGTGTGGGCATCCTTTCTGCCTTTGGCTCTTGCCAGTCGGACAGTCGGTTCTTCGAGCTGCGACTTTCAACAAGAGAGCGCTCGGGTGCCGGCACACTACTTGTCTGACTTCAGGTAGAACTTCTAATATAACTTAAGGCGGCCAGTCCCCGGGCCGACTAGTCGAACCCGGTGCCAGATAGAAAATCAAATGTAATAATACATTCATGAGTATGACACTCGTCATTCATAGATAAAGGAGGGCAGTCCCCGAGTGCGCCTCAGGGTGCCCGTTTGTCTCATATTTAAAAAAACGGTAGCATGATACATACTGCTTTCAACTGTAAAATCTTCTCAAGAGGTTTGCGTTCCATGGTCGTTCCGACTCCTTGCCGGAATCATCCCTCTTGCCTGCTCTTGGCTTCTGTGCATCGATCAGGTAGTAGGAGTCATTGCCTAGTGCTTTGCTGACGACGAAAGGGCCTTCCCAAGGGGCTGAGAGCTTGTGCTGGCCGGCTGTTCGCTGGATCAGCCGGAGCACAAGGTCGCCCTCTTGGAAGGATCTTGGCTTGACCTTTCGGTTATGGTAACGGCGCAAACCCTGCTGGTAGATGGCGGACCGGCTGAGTGCTAACAGCCGGCCTTCTTCCAGCAGGTCGACGCCATCTTCTCGTGCTTCCTTGGCCTCCGCCTCCGTGTACATGGTGACCCGAGGCGAGTTGAACTCGATGTCAGTTGGGATGACAGCCTCGGCACCATACACAAGGAAGAACAGAGTGAAGCCGGTTGACTTGTTTGGGGTAGTACGCAGACTCCAGAGGACAGCCGGCAGCTCGTCGAGCCAGCAGCCGGCCGAGCGCTCCAGTGGTACGACCAGTCGGGGCTTGATGCCGGAGAGGATGAGGCCGTTTGCTCGCTCGTCCTGGCCGTTTGACTGCGGGTGGGCAACGGATGCTATGTCCAGTCGGATGCCCTGTGTCGCGCGGAAACGTGCCAGTGCTCCCTTGGCAAAGTTTGTGCCGTTGTCGGCGATGATGCTGTGCGGAACGCCATACCGAGTAGTGACGTCGGCAATGAATGTCACGGCAGTCGGCCCATTCAGCTTTTTGATCGGCTTCGCTTCGATCCACTTGGTAAATTTGTCCACAGCGACAAGCAGATGTGTCAAGCCGCCGCGGGCTGTCTTGAATGGGCCCACCATGTCCAGCCCCCAGACGACAAAGGGCCAGGTGAGGGGGTGGTCTTGAGTGCAGAAGCTGGCAGGTGTTGCTTGGAACTGAAGACTTGGCATCCTTTGCAGCATTTGACTATCTCTTTGGCATCTTCTAAAGCAGTCGGCCAGAAGAAACCATGGCGGAAAGCTTTGGCCACAAGTGATCTCGAGGCTGCGTGGTGGCCGCATTCGCCTTGGTGGATATCCTTGAGGATTGCTACACCCTTCTCTGGCTCGACGCAGCGCTGGAAGACTCCAGTGACGCTGCGCTTGACAAGTACTCTGTTTATTATTGCATATGCTCCGGCTCGGCGTTGCACTAGTCTTGCCGAGATCTCATCAGTCGGCAGCTCTCTGTTGACTAGGAAGTTGAGGATGGGCTGGGCCCATGATGGAGCTGTGACTTCTTCTACTGTTAGTACGGCCACTGTGACTCGGGTGGGTGGGTTGGGTGGTGGAGAGCTGGAGTCGGCCACCGCTTCTTGTGTCGCTGCAGTCCCCAGGCCGACTGTTGCAGTCCCCGGGCCGGGTTCTGAATTCCCCGAGCCGGGTGCGACTACGGCGGTCCCCGGGCCGCTGGTCAAAGTCCCCGAGCCGCCTGCTTGGTTCCTCCAGTCGGATCCGGCTGCATCGGGGGCGGGCGGTACGAAGATAGAGTCCGACTCTGGAGACGGCTTGATAGACGGTTTGAGGAGGCGCTGGAGAGAGACACCGGTTGGTATAGCCTGTCGGGTGGAGCCGATTCGTGCCAGGGCATCTGCTTGGTCATTGTCGGCCCGTGGTACGTGAAGGAACTTCCACCCTTCGAAGTACCCACTGATCTGCTGGATGAGGAACCGATAGCTCGCCATGTTTGCATCCTTGGCGTCCCAGTCGCCAGATGACGGCTGGACCACCAAGTCTGAGTCGCCATAACACAGGGTCCGGCGTATGCCGAGCTCTTTGGCTAGCCGGAGCCCGTGTATGAGCGCCTCGTATTCAGCCACATTGTTGGAGGCGGCAAAGTGGATTCGTAGCGTGTATCTGAGCTTGTCGCCTTTGGGAGAGGCGAGGACGATGCCGGCTCCCAAGCCGGTGTGCATCTTGGACCCGTTGAAGTGCATCCGCCAATGAGTAGAGTCGGGAGCCGGCGGTAAGTACTGGGTCTCGGCCCAGTCGACGCGGAAGTCGGCCAATGCTTGGGACTTGATGGCGGTGCGGGGCTGGTAGAAGATTGTGTAAGGCGCCAGCGCAATGGCCCATTTAGCCACCCGGCCGGATGCATCCCGGCTACCTATGATCTCGGCAAGCGGGGCGGTGCATACGACCGTGATGGGATGCTCTTGAAAGTAGCGCTTCAGCTTCTTGGCGGCGAAGTACACTCCATAGCACATCTTCTGGTAGTGTGGGTAGTTTTGCTTTGAGCTGGACAGCACTTCGCTTAGATAATACACTGGCCTCTGGACTAGTTGGGCTCGGCCTTCTTCTGGGCGCTGAACCACGATGACTGTACTGACCACTCGGCTAGTTGCGGCAATGTAGAGGAGCATGGGCTCCTTCTCAGCCGGCGCCGCCAGGACAGGTGGAGTGGTCAGCATCTTCTTTAACTCATGGAAGGCTTGGTCTGCTTGGTCATTCCACTCGAAATGAGTGGATTTCTTCATGAGTCGGTACAGGGGGAGAGCCTTCTCTCCTAGCCGGCTGATAAAGCGGTTTAGGGAGGCCAGACACCCAGTGAACTTCTGCACGTCTCGCAACTTGGTGGGAATCTCCATTCTTTTAATGGCTTTGATCTTCACAGGGTTGCACTCAATGCCGCGTTCGGATACCAAAAAGCCTAGAAGCTAGCCAGCTGGTACTCCGAATACGCATTTCTCGAGGTTGAGCTTGATCTGGAATCGGCGCAAGTTGGCAAATGTTTCTTTGAGGTCTTCTAGCAGGGTGCCGCGCTTCTCTGTCTTCACCACAATATCGTCTACGTAGACGTGGGCGTTTCTGCCGAGTTGCTTGAGGAGGCATTTCTGCATGCAACGCTGAAAAATGGCACCGGCATTCCTCAAGCCGAATGTCATAGTCAGGTAACAGAAAGCTCCGAATGGTGTGATGAAGGCGGTCTTCAGGCGGTCTGCTGGGTCTAACTTAATCTGGTGGTATCCTGAGTAGGCATCCAAGAAACTCAACAGCTCGCATCCGGCTGTGGAGTCTATTACTTGATCAATCCGTGGCAGAGCAAACGGATCTTTGGGGCAGTCCTTGTTGAGGCTAGTGTAGTCTATACACATACGCCATTTTTGTTCTTCTTCAACACCAAGACTGGGTTGGCAAGCCACTATGGGAAAAACACTTCCATAATAAAGCCGGCGGCAAGGAGCCGGGCTATCTCTTCTCCTACAATTCTTCTTTTCTCTTCTGATAGTCGGCGGAGAGGCTGCTTGACCGGCTTCGCGTCCACTCGGACGTGTAACTTGTGCTCGGCGAAATCCTTCGGAACACCCGGCATGTCCTTTGGGGACCATGCAAAGATGTCTCGATTCTCACGGAGGAAGTCGACGAGCTCGCCTTCCTATTTACTGTCCAGGTTTGCACCAATGACTGCAAACCTCTCCGGGTTCTCCGGGTCCAGAGGTATCTTCTTCGTCTCCTTGGCCGGCTGGAAGGAGCCCTGTGCATTATATTCCTTGGGGTTGGGGGACAAGGCCGGCTGCTTGCCGGCCATGGCCACAACTCGCTCCAGCATCTTCTTCTCTTCTGCCACTACGAGGGACTCGGCGAGCCGGCTGCTGGCTGCAGCACACTCGATGGACTTCTTGTAGTCGCTGGCTACAGTGATGATCCCCTTCGAGCTCGGCATCTTCATCTTCAGGTAGGCGTAGTGGGGCACAGCCATGAACTTGGCCAGAGCAGGTCGGCCAAGCAAGGCGTGGTAAGGGCTTTCCAGATCCACTACCTCGAACCAGATTGCTTCTCGGCGAAAGTGATCCTTGTCTCCGAAGAGAACATCCATCTTGATCTTGCCGATCGGGGAACATGACAGGCCGGGTACGATGCCATGGAACACGGTCTGGCTTGGCATGAGCTGCTTCGCCTTGAGATTCAACTTCTCCATGGTATCGCGGTACAGTATGTTGATACTGTTTCCGCCATCAATCAGAACGCGGGAGAATTGGCCTCTCCGTTGCGAGGGTGACATCCAACACCAATGCGTAGGAGCCAGGGGACAGCATCACCTCTGGGTGATCGACCCGGCTCCAGTTGATAGGCCTTTCGGACCAATGCATGAACTCGGGGTTGCTGGAGGCGACTGCGTTGACCTCTTGGTTCTGTCGGCGCTGGCTGCGCTTGTCTTCAACCTGGCTTGTGAAGACGACGTTGGCGGCGCATTCATCAGGGAACTCATCTTGAATGGCTCCGACTGCTGGTCGAGCAGCCGGCTGCTGGGGGGCTGGAGGCGGCGGGCCGGGAGGCGGAGGCGGCACCAACCCCTCGCCCTTGGAGATCCGGGTGAGCCAGTGGCACTTTCGGGTCGTGTGGTTGGACGGCTTCGCGCCACTATGGAACTTGCAGGGGGCATCGAGAGTCTGCTCGTAGGAGAAGGCCGGCTGCCAAGCCGGCCTGCCGCCCTTCTTCTTGCGAGCGGGCCGCTCTTCGGGCTACTCATCTTCGACTGTGGCCACCTGTCGGCTGGTGGAAGGCGGCATAGGGGCCTTGCGCTTGTGGTCGTTCTGGTAGGGGCGCCGATTGGAGTCACCAGCCGGCGTCTTAGGAGCCAGAGCAAGCACCTTTCCAGAGGCGTCGACTTGGAGCTCGGTCTTCATCGAGGAGTCGGCCGTGGCGTACTTGTCTGCAATGACCAGCAACTCGTCAAGGGTAGCTGGCTCGTCGCAGAGGAGTCGGTGCTTGAGGAGGGTGCCCTCTCGGCACCCGGCGGTGAAGTATTCGATGGCTTGAACCTCGTGCACCCCCTCGCAGGAGTTGCGGAGCTCGGCCCACCGCGTGAGGTAGTCGCGGGTCGACTCGCTGGGCCCTTGGACGCATAGGGAGAGCTGGCGGGGCTTGGGAGCCGCTTGTACGTGCTAGTGAAGTTGCGGACGAAGACTTCCGTGAAGTCCAGCCAGCTGTTGACGCTGAAGGGCTTGAGGCTGTTGAGCCAGGTGCGTGCCGTGCCCTGCAACATGAGAGGGACGTACTTCACGGCTATGCGCCTGTTGTCGTTTGCTATGCTGACAGCGGTAGAGTAGTCGATGAGCCAATCTTCCGGCTTCACAGAGCCATTGTACTTGGGCGTGTCTCTGGGGAGCGAGAACCCTTTGGGGAAGGGCTCGTCGTGGATGCGGGGGCCAAAGCATGGCGGGCCGACATCGTCTTCTTCTTCTAGCGCCAGGGATTGAGCTAGACGGTCGATCCGGTGGCGGGTGTCGTTCTCGCCGACTCCTTCGCGGTGGCCTAGTCGGCCACTGAGAGTCGGATGTGTGACAGGCGGCGGGGTGGGATGTCTCTCCCCACGAGGCGGGGGAGGAGGCGGATTGCCTTGGCGATCCACTGCTCGAGGGCGGCCTTCCGCGTCGCGCTCGATGGTGATTCGAGTCCGGCTGCGGCTAGCAGCTGGCTCCTTGTCTTTCCTTGCGCGGGCGCCGCTCGCAGTCGGCGACCGGGATGTCGCGGCGTGCTCTCGGCGTGGGGGAGGACTCTCAGTGCGGGCGCCGGCTTCATGCCATTCTGCGGCCGCGTCGATCAGCTGCTGAATGCGCTTTGTCATGTAGGGGAGCTCATCAGCCCCCAGCCCATTCAGCTCTTGTGCGGCCGCTTGAGCGGCTCGCAGATTCTCGAGCGGTGTGGCGTAGACGGGGCGGTCTGCCCCCAGCATGCTGGCGATGGCCGCGCCGCGTTTCTTGACGAGGCCGGCTCGGCTCGGCCCATTATGAGGCGGCATACCAAAGGCGACGCGGTCGACTTCGCGCTGGTGAGCCTCGGTGAGGCGTCTCATAGAGGCTATCCTCTGGCCCTTCGTGATGAGGGCGAGGCGGCGTGCCTCCACGGTCTCGGCGTCGGCGTCAGCCGGGATGGGGACGGATAAGTCGTGCATCGCCGCTTGTAGGGCGTCGTGGGCGTTCTCGCCCGAGTCAGCGACGTGACTGATGACCAGCACCTCAGTGACAGCGCTGCTGCCGCTGTCAGCTCGAGGGAGAGGGTCATCGAAGACTACCACATCGGAGGGGTAGGCATCGAGCGATGCCGTGTCGGAGTCGACAAGCATCGGGTCGGTGGAGCCGACCGACTCCAAGTCCACAGCAAACTCGCTGGAGACGTGAAGCTGGTCGAGGAGGCTGACGAGGCGGCTCTCGGGGCAGTCCGTGCCCGCGTCGGACGCGAGCTCGTCGGAGATGCGAGTCTCGCCAAGAAGATCGGCGCGTCAGCTCGCTGCGCAGGCGTCGTCGACGCCTAGCAGCGCGTCGGGGCAAGCGCCATCGGGCGCAGCAGGCTGGCTGCGCTCGCGGGGGAGGAAAAGGGTTCCCGTCCAGAACAGGTCTCCGGACGACGGTGCACCTAGCCTGTGACACCCAAATTTTTTTGGTTTTATCAAAATCTTTATTTGATTTGAAGGAGGTTATTTAATTTTTTTAAAAGAACTCTCCTTCTCAAAAAATTTCTTTTATGACAAGTATTTTGTTTGGTTTCACCCAAGACTTGATCTTTGGTCTTGGAGGTTTTTCATCTTGTGTTGACTCAACACAAATGTTTTTCATTGGGAAAGTTTTTGAAAATCTCTTCTTTTATAAATAGCCCTATGGCTTATGGAGTGATCCTTCCCCTTTCAAAAATTTATCTCTTGCCATAACCTAAGTTGAAAACTCCTCCCAAAGGTCATCTCCCCGCTTTGTGTCAAGTCAAACTTCCAATCCAGCAAGTTAAACTTCCCCATGATTTTTATCTCCATTTATTTTTAATCAAAATCTTTTCTGTCACCTATTTTGGCCCTTGGAGATTTACAAAGGAACCACTAGTTTTCCTTTGAGTTTTGCCTCCAAACAAGTTTCCCTGGCTAGTCCTTAGGACCCTCAACCAAGATCCAGGAAGAACCACTGGTCCCCAATTCAAAATTTTCAAAATGTGCTTGCTGCAAGTTTGGGCCATATTTGCAAAATTTGGTGAAATTCATTTGTTTTCTTCTCCTAGAAATCTGAGAAAATTCAGGCAGCCTCTAGATGCATCAAGAGGTCACCTCACCAAGTCCCAGCTCCAGATAATTTTTCCTCGTGCCCAAATCATATCGTCGAACACCTGACATGCACTGTGCCTGTCGAAGTTCAGAGTTTCAGAGAAACAACTTCAGGTGTTAGTGTCGTTTTCCTCTGAACTTCACGTCGATCTCGCCAGTAGCCGCGGTGGCGCCTTACTCCCTGTTCCTCCTTCTTATCCACCGCGCCGCACGTTCGCTTGGAAGGTTGCGAGCGTCGGCGGCGAGCTGGCCGAGGCGCATCGCCCCGTGCGCGGCGGCAACAGCGCCCGCTGCGGCTGCCAGAGAGGCGCAGCGAGGGACGGCGCCGTCCAGCACCGCCCAAGCCACCAGAGGCCACCGCGTGGCCGTCCCCTCATCTGTGCATGCTGCAGAGCCGTCGTCGTGAACTGGGAGGCACGGAGCGCGCTCCCTGCCGCCGTTGTGCCCGTACGGCCATTCCGTCGAGGACCGGAGCATTACCCAAGTCCGACCGAGGTTTTAGCTGAGGAACGGTCGCAGTGGACCACCACGGTGATGCCAAATCACCTAAACCTCCTGCCCAACCCCTGCCTCCCCGTAATTGCTCGCCGGCGTTATCCCGTTCACGGCCACCTCCTCGGATCGCCTATAAAAGGAGGTCCCGAGCTCGAACTCGAACACGCACCATCACTCCACCCCACAAGAACCACGCCAAGCCACCGGGAAGGCCTCGAGGAGGTCTTCTTCCCCAACTCCGGCCGCCTCGACCCGCTTCGGGATCCGGCAAGATTCGCTCTAGTGCGTGCACCCCCGCCTCTCAACTCATGCCAGTAGCCTCGTAGTGCATCCACCTCTCTAACCCGCGCCCTAATTTGAGGTTTGCAGCACCCACCGGAGAGTTTCATCCTCGCCCGAACCAACGTCCGCCGGAGATAAGGCCGCCGTCGATGTGGTGCTCGCCGACGGTCAAGTCCACCACCCACCGCGCGGAAGGACACCCTGAACCCGTAGGTACCCTCCGATCCCCCTGCCTCGCCGTGGGTCAACGCCGGCGACCACCGCAGCCTTCCGGCGCCGGCGAGCTCTGTTCGAGTTTGAACCTGACGGGTGGGACCCCCCGTCAGCCTCTCTTTCTTTTCCCTCGAACCGTTTTTCTAAAGGCGCCTTCGGGCAAAGTGTGTTTTCCCCTCTGGGCTGGCGTATTTCGTACCGAAGCGTTTTCTGCTTTTTCAAACAAGCCCCTGGATCTTTTCTGTTTCATCACAGATTAGTCCTTGGACTAAAACCCTTATATTTTTTAAACAAAAGATGCTTTTTGATTGATTCTTTTTTTGTCAGTCTTATATTTTTGTCTAGTTTTTATAGTATTTATTTGGAAAAAATTTGGAATAAATTTTTATACACACACGGTATTCACGTTAGTATACGGTTTCTTTATACCGTAGATACCGGAGGAGGTGACGGAGCCGAGAACTTCGCCGAGCTAGACTCCGACTTCTCCGAACCAGGCAAGCATGTTTGAACCTTTGATATGATGAGTGTTTTGCATGTTTGCTTGAATAGTTTGTGCATGGCATATGGGCATCGGTGAGTGTTACGTTGCATGCAAGGCAACTACCCGTGTGCTTCGAAGTTTGATGTGATCTTTTGATGGGAGTTGACCTGATCATGTGGTGACATGAGAGGTGGTAAGATGGTATTGTTGTAGCATGCCAGTCTTATGTCAACCGTAAACTTCGACGTTAACGTGGGCCGAGCCACGTTATCGTTCGTCCCTTTACGTGCTACCACATGTTTTCTGCAAAGAATACGGTTTAGTAAGTTGCAAACCTCTTTCCGTGTACACACCAAATAGAGAGGCCGTGATGAGGGTTCCATGGCCCTGGATTAAAGCCAGTCATCCGGTCAGGGGGCATGTGTGTTTCCGGTTGGGACCGAGAGGGGGGCACCCCTGAGAGCGCGCGATATAAATTTGATCCCATGCTACGCGAGGTTGTAGCCTCCCCGTCTCAAGGTTTTTCTTGAACGTTGCCTAGGGTGATTCCTGGCATCGGAATGTGGAATGGGTGTGTACTGGTAAGATGTGTTTCTCCTAAAATACCGTAAACGGAACTAGTCCTTTGTGGCTACCGAAATCCGTTGGCTGTGGTTGAAAGTACAAACTCTGCAGAGTCAAACCTTCCGAGAAATTGTGTCCATGGTCAAGGACCTTGGTCAACATTTCCATATCCATATCCACGTCAGTCCCTGTGTCAGTCCCAGTGAAAATCCCCGGTGAACAAGCTTGAGTGGTAACCCAGATTGAATGTTATTCCTGTGGATGGACTAACCATTTTATTATTTCGTACCCGAGTATTTTCCTTGAGATGATTTAGATTCATGAGCTACTGGAATATCGAGTTATGAAATATAAGCCCTTTATGTGATGTCGCTCAGACGTCCGACTGTGGCACTCTTGTTATTTACCTTTAATATAAGCCCTTTATGTGATGTCGCTCAGACGTCCGACTGTGGCACTCTTGTTATTTACCTTTGATATAAGCCCTTTATGTGATGTCGCTCAGACGTACGACTGTGGCACTCTTGTTATTTACTTTTGATATAAGCCCTTTATGTGATGTCGCTCAGACGTCCGACTGTGGCACTCTTGTTATTTACTTTTGATATAAGCCCTTTATGTGATGTCGCTCAGACGTCCGACTGTGGCACACACTGTCGTTTATATTCCAATATAAGCCCTTTATGTGGTTTCGCCCTGACGCCCGACTGCGGCATTGTTAATTTATTTTTACCCTTTTGAGGCGTCATTTCAGACACTCGATTGGCCTTTAGTATTTTATTGGGATTTCGGGAGGACTACCGCCCGACTTCCTTTTTATTTCTCATGCAGTGCAAATTTTATTATCTGAGTGCGCTCTATTAATCTACTCATATGCATCATGCTTACATTTGTTATATCTTATGTCCAAACTGTCTTGCGAGTACTTTCATAGTACTCACCTGGCTTGTTGATTTGGCTAGATGTTGACGAAGGCGATCTCATGGATGATGAGTTCGATAGCGAGTCCGACGCCTAGAGGAATCCCAGTCAGTCCCGTGTGATCCTGGAATTGGTCACTTGTATTATATACGCTTCCGCTACCCACAATAAAAGTCCTCGAGCCTCACTCCGACGCTCGATGAGCTGTAAGATTTAGGAGTCCTGTCACCCACTTCACTGTGACATATCCACCACCACTTTTATTACGAGTCAATAGTTATGCCACCATACCCCTTGTGTCATATCCGCCTTTATGTATAATATCGGCGTGCTTGTAATAAATTGTTGAGCAGCCTCCGCTCAACCTTGTATTATATTTAGTACTCCTGGATTTTTCTGTATCAAGGATTTGTCTATCAGTAAGAAGGATTCTTCTATACTGGTCTGTTAAAGGGATCGGTTTCTCAATAAATGTTTTTATTGGAAAACCGGTCATGACAAACTTGGTATCACAGCCAGGCTCACTGTAGGAAGCCACTAGGTGCGATCGCTAATCGGTTATTAGCGTTTTTAGTGCTTTTTCAGCATTTTACAAATGTAGCTATTTTCCGTTGGTCATCATAAATTTATGATTTGACTATTTGGAATTTTTGCCTACTTTTGTAGATGGCTGGCAACGACTGCGAGTCACGGGTGTTCGCCAATGTGCCTGAGGGGTTTGTCAAGCTTCTCGTCTCCATCACCAAGCTCACGATCGGGCCATCGACTCGTCCAGAGTTCACACTTTACCAGCACAAGCTCAGCGACGACGTGTCTATGCACCAGGCCGTGGTGCAATTCAAGGGAGGACGTTCTGCGTCTCGCCACTTCCGTTTTGTGGAAGGGCCATGCCTACGGAGAGGCATGCCATGCAGATGGCCGCCCGTGAGGCGATAGCTCGTCTTCGGGATGTTCTTCCTACGATGAAGACTCGTCGCTACCGCTACCTCCCATGCCATGTGCCATATACTTGTCACTATGCATTCGCTTGCCATAGGGGAGAAAGAGATGAGGCTATCGAGATGCTTGTTGAGTATCTCAAAGCTCTTGAGGCAGCTTTCGACAACCTCGTGGACGACCTTGTGGCTGCCCGTATGGACTCAGTTCAGGGCTGTTCCGCCAACAGGAGGGAGCTTCTCCACATGGCACCGCCACTGACTTTCGTCTCGTCCTCAGCATCCTATGCACCTGCCATTTTAGCCACCGCTCGCCGTCTGCCTACCACTGAGGAGTTTGACCAGGTCATTGCTCCAACTCCAGTTAGAGCTGCACCGCCTGCCGCTCCCGCACCAACTCCTCAACGCAGCACTTCGCGCCTGGAGCCTATTTGTCAGGAGGAGGCTGAGTCTCCTGCACCACTGGGTCTTACCCTCGGCAGGCCGAGGGAAGTTTGCGCCATCTCCGACTGAGTGCGCCTAGCAGCCGTGCGATGTGCCAGCTTGTATGATATGTTTATACGTACATAGGTTTGTGGAGAAGTAGTTTGTGTGCGCATCATGTAGGAACTCGGAGAAGTGCACTAGCCTAAATAACATGTCAGGAATGTGTACGCACATCCTGAGTGATGTATTTTATAATTACGAATCACGTGTAAAATATGTACTGAGCAGTCCTTCTCCATGCGCAATCAAGTATTTTTCTTGAAAAATCTTGGGGTCTTTTAATTTTCGCCTTTGCAAAATTATTCCTTGTGCCACACAGTTCTGCTCATGAGTTTTGCAAAAAAATACCCCAGAGTGGAAAATGCCCCGTCCCTGGACTCGTTCCATGCCAAATCCACCGGAAGAAGTTTATGGAACCCAGACAAGCAACAACTTCACACAGGGGCAGTCTAATCAGCAGGGCAATGAAGCAGCATTTTCTCAAGTATGCGGCCTTTTCGAGCAAAGCCAGCAGCAGCATCAAGAAATGATGAACCAGGTTATCAATATGGGAAATCACCGCGAACCATACCAGCCGCATTCCAAGTTGTCTGAACTACAAAAGACACGTCCTCCAACGTTCGCTCACACTGATAGACCGCTTGAGGCCGATGATTGGCCTCGAGACATCGAAAGGAAATTAATTATTGCACAATGTTCAGACCATGAGAAGGTGCTTTATGCACCTCACTACCTCACTGGAGCAGCTGCAGCATGGTGAGAAAATTTTCTACACATGCACCCAAATGAACATAACATCACCTGGGAAGAGTTTAAGGAAGGTTTTCGTGGGGCGCACATTCCCAGGAGCATTATAAAGATCAAGAAAAGGGAGTTTGATGACCTCAAGCAGAGAGGCATGACAGTGACTGAGTACAACAGTCAGTTTACTCAATTATCTCGTTATGCCGACGATGAGCATATGACTGAGAATAAAAGGATGGAAAAAATTTTGGACAGCCTGGCGCCAGCACTTAAATGCCAACTGGTCGTACACACCTTTCCAGATTTCAAAACACTGGTTGACAAGGCCATTACGTTGGAGAATGAGCGCCGCAGTCTGGAGGATATTCGCAAGCGAAAAAGGGACAAGACGACTCATGCTCGCAACAACCGGAGCAAGACTGATATTCAGAGGAATGAAGCGAGAAAATCCACGACCACTGTTCTAAGGCCAACCAAACTTTTTCATTCAAGGGACAAGGACTTTACATATCGCCCGGGTGTTACTTGCTATGCTTGTGGAGAGGAAGGGCACTATGCCAAACAGTGCCCAAAACCAAGGAACTCGACCCCCAAGCCGAACCATGGTGGGAATAATCCAGCCCCCAAGCGTAACAACTTCAACCCCAATAACAATCACAAGAAGGGGCACCTGAACCATGTGACCAAGGAGGAAGCACAAAATGCCCCAGATATCGTGCTCGGTACGTTCCCTGTCAACACAATACCTGCCACAGTTTTATTTGATTCTGGAGCTTCTCACTCGTTCATTTCGAAGAGTTTTGTTTTGCAACATGGTTTTCCGATACTTCCTTTGGAAAAGTCCATGATCATCAAGTCCCTCGGGAATAGGCAGATCACTCAGAGTTACTGCCAAGGTGTGATTATTGAGTTTGAAAGACTAAAGTTTCAGGCGAATCTCATCGTGTTGGAAAATAAAGGACTGGATGTTATCCTAGGAATGGACTGGTTAACCACCAACAAGGGATTTATCGACTGTTTCAATCAGACTGTGATTCTTACTCATCATCACGGCAAGACAATAAAAGTTGCAGCTCAAGAGGGACCACGGTCACGGCAACCAAAGTTGAACAAAGTGGACATTTCAGAATTGAGAAAAGTTCCAGTGGTGTGTGAGTTTCCCGACGTATTTCCCGAAGAACTACCAGGCATGCCACCAGACCGAGAGATAGAGTTTAGCATTGAACTAGCACCTGGCACCACCCCCATTTACAAGAAACCTTATAGAATGGCACCCTCCGAGTTGGTAGAATTAAAGAAGCAAATAAAAGAATTACTGGTCAAAGGATTTATACGAGCCAGCTCCTCACCTTGGGGTTCACCAGTATTATTTGCCAAGAAAAAGGATGGGACACTGAGATTGTGTATAGACTATCGAGCACTCAACATGGTCACCATCAAAAACAAATATCCGATGCCACGGATAAATGATTTATTTGACCAGCTCGCACAAGCCAAGGTGTTCTCAAAAAATGATTTAAGATTGGGATATCATCAATTAAAAGTACGGACAGAAGATATCCCTAAGACAGCATTCACCTCCAGATACGGATTATATGAGTTCACAGTAATGCCATTTGGACTGACAAACGCCCCCGCATATTTTGTCCACCTCATGAACAAAGTGTTTATGAAATTTATGGACAAATTTGTTGTGGTGTTCATTGATGATATTCTGGTGTACTCAAAGACACCGGAAGAACATGCTGAACATCTCAGAATTGTACTGGGAGAATTAAGGAAACATCAACTATATGCCAAATTCAGCAAATGTGAATTTTGGTTAAGACAGGTTGGTTTTCTAGGCCATGTTTTAACCCAAGAAGGCGTTGCCGTAGACCCAGAGAAGGTCAAGGCCGTACTTGGCTGGAAACCGCCAGCCAACGTAACAGATGTACGAAGTTTCCTAGGAATGGCTGGATATTACCGAAGGTTTATTGAAGGATTCTCCACCGTGGCAAAACCAATGACACAGTTACTCAAGAAAGATAAGAAATTTGTATGGACTGAAGCGTGTGAGAAAAGCTTCCAAGAACTCAAAAGGAAATTAACAACAACACCAGTTTTGGTTGTGCCGGACATACACAAAAGCTTTGAAGTGTATTGTGACGCATCCCGGAAGGGCCTCGGGTGCGTATTGATGCAGGACGGCAGAGTTGTCGCATATGCTTCCAGGCAACTACGGAAGCATGCAGAAAATTATCCTACTCATGACTTGGAGCTAGCAGCAGTCATCCATGCACTCAAAGAGTGGAGGCACTTTTTGCTGCGAAATCGTTGTGAAATATATACGGATCATAAAAGCCTTAAATATATTTTCACACAACCAGAACTCAACTTACGACAACGACGCTGGTTGGAATTAGTCAAGGACTATGATGTCGGCATTCACTGCCATCCAGGGAAAGCAAATGTAGTGGCAGATTCTCTTAGTCGGAACCCCAGCTCGGGCAACGACAGTCTACAGAACTTGAGGCCTGAAATTCAGCAGGAGTTCGCCAAACTCAACATGGTGATAGTCGCTGAGGGCGACGTATCAAATCTGGAGATACAGCCCACCCTAATGGAACAGATTAAGAAGGCTCAGCATGGGCATCCCAGCATCGAAGGTATAAAGAGAAAAGTGAGCCTTGGCAAGGCTTCAGAGTTCGTCGTAGACAATGAGGGAGTATTATGGTACGGGGACAGACTTTGTGTGCCAAACATTGAGGACCTCAAACAGCAAATCCTAACCGAAGGCCACACCGCCCCATATTCAATCCACCCTGGAGGAACCAAAATGTATAAGGACATTCAGAAAGATTTTGGTGGCACGGTATGAAAAGGGATATAGCCACATTCATTGCTTGTTGTGATTCATGTCAGCGCATTAAAGCCGAGCACCAAAAACCAGCAGGGCTACTACAGCCAAACAGGATACCTGAGTGGAAATGGGACGAAATTGGGATGGATTTTATCGTCGGACTACCTCGGTCACAACGCGGAAATGATGCCATATGGGTCATCACAGATAGGCTAACCAAGGTAGCACATTTCATTCCCATAAAGACAACCTACTCCACTCAGAAGCTTGCTAAGCTTTATCTCTCCCGTATAGTTTGTCTGCATGGAGTCCCAAAGACCATAATATCCGACCGGGGCACTCAATTCGTCTCTAGATTTTGGGATCATTTACAACAAGCTCTGGGAACGCAACTAACTTTCAGTACAGCGTACCACCCCCAGACTGATGGACAAACTGAGCGCGTGAACCAAATCCTAGAGGACATGCTAAGAGCCTGTGTTCTCACCTATGGAACCAGTTGGGAGGAAAGCTTGCCATATGCCGAGTTCGCATACAACAACAGTTACCAAACCAGCCTACAAATGGCACCTTTTGAAGCATTGTACGGACGGAGAAGTCGTACCCCATTAAATTGGTCAGAAATAGGTGACAGTCGTATCTTCGGCCCAGGCATGCTCAAGGAAGCCGAGGAGAAAGTTAAACAAATCAGGGACCGACTCAAGACAGCTCAAAGCCGACAAAAGAGCTATTACGATCGAAAACATCGTAAGGTCAGCTTTGAACCCGGTGAATATGTATACCTACGAGTGTCCCCTATGAGGGGCCTGCAACGGTTAAAAATTAAAGGAAAGCTAGCCCCAAGATTCATTGGACCCTTCTGTATAGTTGCACGAAGAGGCACAGTAGCCTACCAGCTAGACCTACCCAAAGAGCTGTCAGACGTCCACGACGTGTTACACGTCTCACAGTTGAGGAAATGTGTGAGCAACCCGGAAAAGCATGTATCTCATGAGAGCATTGACGTGCAACCAGACCTCACCTACAGAGAGCGGCCAGTAAAAATATTGGAAGAATCTGAAAGGAGGACCCGTCAGAAAACAATTAAATATTTCAAGGTTCAGTGGAGCAATCACACCGAGGATGAAGCAACATGGGAAAGAGAGGATTTTCTTCAGGCAGAGTACCCACATCTATTTGAGGATCAGCTGAAATCTCGGGGACGAGATTTTTCCTAAGGGGGTAGGTGTTGTGACACCCAATTTTCTTTTTTGGTTTTATCAAAATCTTTATTTGATTTGAAGGAGGTTATTTAATTTTTTTTAAAAGAACTCTCCTTCTCAAAAAATTTCTTTTATGACAAGTATTTTGTTTGGTTTCACCCAAGACTTGATCTTTGGTCTTGGAGGTTTTTCATCTTGTGTTGACTCAACACAAATGTTTTTCATTGGGAAAGTTTTTGAAAATCTCTTCTTTTATAAATAGCCCTATGGCTTATGGAGTGATCCTTCCCCTTTCAAAAATTTATCTCTTGCCATAACCTAAGTTGAAAACTCCTCCCAAAGGCCATCTCCCCACTTTGTGTCAAGTCAAACTTCCAATCCAGCAAGTTAAACTTCCCCATGATTTTTATCTCCATTTATTTTTAATCAAAATCTTTTCTGTCTCCTATTTTGGCCCTTAGAGATTTACAAAGGAACCACTAGTTTTCCTTTGAGTTTGGCCTCCAAACAAGTTTCCCTGGCTAGTCCTTAGGACCCTCAACCAAGATCCAGGAAGAACCACTGGTCCCCAATTCAAAATTTTCAAAATGTGCTTGCTGCAAGTTTGGGCCATATTTGCAAAATTTGGTGAAATTCATTTGTTTTCTTCTCCTAGAAATCTGAGAAAATTCAGGTAGCCTCTAGATGCATCAAGAGGTCACCTCACCAAGTCCCAGCTCCAGAAAAATTTTCCTCGTGCCCAAATCATATCGTCGAACACCTGGCATGCACTGTGCCTGTCGAAGTTCAGAGTTTCAGAGAAACAGCTTCAGGTGTCAGTGTCGTTTTCCTCTGAACTTCACGTCGATCTCGCCAATAGCCGCGGTGGCGCCTTGCTCCCTGTTCCTCCTTCTTATCCACCGCACCGCACGTTCGCTTGGAAGGTTGCGAGCGTCGGCGGCGAGCTGGCCGAGGCGCATCGCCCCGTGCGCGGCGGCAGCAGCGCCCGCTGCGGCTACCAGAGAGGCGCAGCGAGGGACGGTGCCATCCAGCACCGCCCAAGCCACTAGAGGCCACCGCGTGGCCGTCCCCTCCTCTGTGCACGCTGCAGAGCCGTCGTCGTGAACTGGGAGGCACGGAGCGCGCTCCCTGCCGCCGTTGTGCCCGTACGGCCGTTCCGTCGAGGACCGGAGCATTACCCAAGTCCGACCGAGGTTTTAGCTGAGGAACGGTGCCAGTGGACCACCACGGTGATGCCAAATCACCTAAACCTCCTGCCCAACCCTTGCCTCGCCGTAATTGCTCGCTGGCGTTATCCCGTTCACGGCCACCTCCTCGGATCGCCTATAAAAGGAGGTCTCGAGCTCGAACTCGAACACGCACCATCACTCCACCCCACAAGAACCACGCCAAGCCACTTGGAAGGCCTCGAGGAGGTCTTCTTCCCCAACTCCGGCCGCCTCGACCCGCTTCGGGATCCGGCAAGATTCACTCTAGTGCGTGCACCCCCGCCTCTCAACTCATGCCAGTAGCCTCCTAGTGCATCCACCTCTCTAACCCGCGCCCTAATTTGAGGTTTGCAGCACCCACCGGAGAGTTTCATCCTCGCCCGAACCACCGTCCGCTGGAGATAAGGCCGCCGTCGACGTGGTGCTCGCCGACGGTCAAGTCCACCACCCACCGACGCGGAAGGACACCCTAAACCCGTAGGTACCCTCCGATCCCCCTGCCTCGCCGTGGATCAACGCCGGCGACCACCGCAGCCTTCGGGCGCCGGCGAGCTCTGTTCGAGTTTGAACCTGACGGGTGGGACCCCCCGTCAGGCTCTCTTTCTTTTCCCTCGAACCGTTTTTATAAAGGCGCCTTCGGGCAAAGTGTGTTTTCCCCTTAGGGCTAGCGTATTTCGTACCGAAGCATTTTCTGCTTTTTCAAACAAGCCCCTGGATCTTTTCTGTTTCATCACAGATTAGTCCTTGGACTAAAACCCTTATATCTTTTAAACAAAAGATGCTTTTTGATTGATTCTTTTTTTGTCAGTCTTATATTTTTGTCTAGTTTTTATAGTATTTATTTGGAAAAAATTTGGAATAAATTTTTATACACACACGGTATTCACGTTAGTATACGGGTTCTTTATACCGTAGATACCGGAGGAGGTGACGGAGCCGAGAACTTCGCCGAGCTAGACTCCGACTTCTCCGAACCAGGCAAGCATGTTTGAACCTTTGATATGATGAGTGTTTTGCATGTTTGCTTGAATAGTTTGTGCATGGCATATGGGCATCGGTGAGTGTTACGTTGCATGCAAGGCAACTACCCGTGTGCTTCGAAGTTTGAGGTGATCTTTTGATGGGAGTTGACCTGATCATGTGGTGACATGAGAGGTGGTAAGATGGTATTGTTGTAGCATGCCAGTCTTATGTCAACCGTAAACTCCGACGTTAACGTGGGCCGAGCCACGTTATCGTTCGTCCCTTTTCGTGCTACCACATGTTTTCTTCTAAGAATACGGTTTAGTAAGTTGCAAACCTCTTTCCGTGTACACACCAAATAGAGAGGCCGTGATGAGGGTTACATGGCCCTGGATTAAAGCCAGTCATCTGATCAGGGGGCATGGGTGTTTCCGGTTGGGACCGAGAGGGGGGCACCCCTGAGAGCGCGCGATATAAATTTGATCCCATGCTACGCGAGGTTGTAGCCTCCCCGTCTCAAGGTTTTTCTTGAACGTTGCCTAGGGTGATTCCTGGCATCGGAATGTGGAATGGGTGTGTACTAGTTAGATGTGTTTCTCCTAAAATACCGTAAACGGAACTAGTCCTTTGTGGCTACCGAAATCCGTTGGCTGTGGTTGAAAGTACAAACTCTGCAGAGTCAAACCTTCCGAGAAATTGTGTCCATGGTCAAGGACCTTGGTCAACATATCCATATCCATATCGACGTCAGTCCCTGTGTCAGTCCCAGTGAAAATCCCCGGTGAACAAGCTTGAGTGGTAACCCAGATTGAATGTTATTCCTGTGGATGGACTAACCATTTTATTATTTCGTACCTGAGTATTTTCCTTGAGATGATTTAGATTCATGAGCTACTGGAATATCGAGTTATGAAATATAAGCCCTTTATGTGATGTCGCTCAGACGTCCGACTGTGGCACTCTTGTTATTTACCTTTAATATAAGCCCTTTATGTGATGTCGCTCAGACGTCCGACTGTGGCACTCTTGTTATTTACCTTTGATATAAGCCCTTTATGTGATGTCGCTCAGACGTCCGACTGTGGCACTCTTGTTATTTACTTTTGATATAAGCCCTTTATGTGATGTCGCACAGACGTCCGACTGTGGCACTCTTGTTATTTACTTTTGATATAAGCCCTTTATGTGATGTCGCTCAGACGTCCGACTGTGGCACACACTGTCATTTATATTCCAATATAAGCCCTTTATGTGGTGTCGCCCTGACGCCCGACTGCGGCATTGTTAATTTATTTTTACCCTTTTGAGGCGTCATTTCAGACACTCGATTGGCCTTTAGTATTTTATTGGGATTTCGGGAGGACTACCGCCCGACTTCCTTTTCATTTCTCATGCAGTGCAAATTTTATTATCTGAGTGCGCTCTATTAATCTACTCATATGCATCATGCTTACATTTGTTATATCTTATGTCCAAACTGTCTTGCGAGTACTTTCATAGTACTCACCTGGCTTGTTGATTTGGCTAGATGTTGACGAAGGCGATCTCATGGATGATGAGTTCGATAGCGAGTCCGACGCCTAGAGGAATCCCAGTCAGTCCCGTGTGATCCTGGAATTGGTCACTTGTATTATATATGCTTCCGCTACCCACAATAAAAGTCCTCGAGCCTCACTCCGACGCTCGATGAGCTGTAAGATTTAGGAGTCCTGTCACCCACTTCACTGTGACATATCCACCACCACTTTTATTACGAGTCAGTAGTTATGCCACCATACCCCTTGTGTCATATCCGCCTTTATGTATAATATCGGCGTGCTTGTAATAAATTGTTGAGCAGCCTCCGCTCAACCTTGTATTATATTTAGTACTCCTGGATTTTTCTGTATCAAGGATTTGTCTATCAGTAAGAAGGATTCTTCTATACTGGTCCGTTAAAGGGATCGGTTTCTCAATAAATGTTTTTATTGGAAAACCGATCGTGACATAGCCCCACGGTGGGCGCCAAATGTCGGGTGGTAGGTGCGACATATGCCAACGGATGGCTTATCATAGTGGGAGCCAGTAAAACATCGCCGGTGCCTGGAAACGGGATGAGGTGAAGACATGCACGCCGGCGGATCTTACCCAGGTTCGGGGCTCTCCGTGGAGATAACACCCCTAGTCCTGCTCTGCGGGGTCTCCGCATGGTCACTAGATCAATACAAGTAGCTACAAGCGCTCCTGGAGCTGGTTGGCTAGAGGAAGAAGAAGGGCAAGGCTAGCTCTCCTTTTCTCTCTATGTGGTGTGTGGAATTCTATGAGATCAACCCTTTGCATGGGTGTCCCGGGGGGTTTATATAGGCCTACCCCCAGGGGTACAATGGTAATCCGGCTGGGCGCGGGTCCCAGCCGTCAGCGTCTATGCACGCCGGCTTCTCCGCCGGTCATTGGGGCCCGCCGACTGGAGGGTCCCGCCGGCTGCCGGCCTCTTGGCCGACAGGCCGGCCCCACCGCTTGGGGGCTTTGTCGGCGGCTGGTTACTGTTGCCCCGCCTCTGATGACGAGAGCTTTGTTGAGGTTAGCGTGGCTACAGTGTCGCCGCCTTGCGGGCTCTCACTGTAGTCTTACCTCGTCTTGTCTCCTTAATGAGGCACATGTTTCGAGGGAGGGAGGTAGCCGGCTATTGGGAGCCGGCCACACCCCTGGCCGACTAGAGGAGGCCAGGCCGCCTTCGGGTGCCTCTCTGGCAAAAGGGGCCCGCCGCCTACGGGCCGTACTGGTGCCTGTCGTGGGTGACATCGAGGCCAACACGGCTACAGTGCCGCGCCGGACGGGGGATGGCTGGCCCATACGGCGCCCTGTGGCCATGCCTGTTCCGGGATTCGGGGGTAGTGGGCTGTATTGCGGCCACGCCCCATCCTATCGCTGTTATGTGGTTACAATCTTAGTGGGTGCAGTGTTAGTGGGTGTAGTCTTGGCCGGCTTCTGGGAGGCTTTCTTCATGGCCGGCTTCTGGGAGCCGGCTTTCTTCATGGCCGGCTTCTGGGAGCCGGCTTTCTTCATGGCCGGCTTCTGGGAGTCGGTCCTCTTGGGGCCGGCTCCCTGGAGTCAGCTATCTCGTATCTTTCTTGGGGGAGGTTTCTGAGGCTGGGTCGCCTTCTGGGAGTCGGCCCTGGGGATAGCCGGCCGGGGAAGGAGGCCCTATGCTTTGTATGCTTGAAGGCTTGAATGGCCTGATAATTTTTCGAAGAGCCAGGGGGAGTCGGTTAGGCTACCCGTGGCCATTTGCTCCGACACCTCTCCCACCATCTTCGAGAAGCAACTCCATCACCCATCCAGCACTCTAACCCTCTCCCTCTCTCTCTCTCCCCTCTCTCTCTCTCTCTCTCTCTCTCTGTCCCAACCTATTTCCCGTCCTTCAGTTATGTATGGATGTCGACCGCTCTCCCTCAAGACATAGCTGTGTCTCTCCTTCTCAACACATATACGTGTCGTTCTACCTCTCTAGTTAGGCCTCTGCCTCCCCCTCCCCCCCAACACACATGGATACATCGAGTGCTCTAGTCATGTCTCCCTGCCACACACAAACTTGCCCTGTGCCCTCTGACGTTCCGGTAGGTCAGTCGCCCTATATCTTTGACTTGCACACACACAATTTCGATGGCTCTCTTCATCGATCTCCACCCACCCACTTGATCCTCTCTTCGACTCTATCGATATCTATGATCCCTCCCTCTCTTCTCGTGGATCGCCCCCTCTATATATGATATGGATAGGCCTCTATTTCACACACATTGCATGCAAAATTTTGAGATGTCATCAACACATATTCCCATAGATACATTCACGAAATCACCCCCCAAACAAAAAACACTCACGAACGCACACGCCATCTGTCTAGGTTTGTATCTCTCTCTCACACACCCACGTAGGTGGGGTACGTGCACGAAGAGAAGAGGTGGACGCACGACGCACGTACTCCCGTCTCTTTCCCAAGCACACCCGCGCGGGTACACGGTGGAGCTCATTTCTGTACGAAAAGGCAGCCCACGTGGTAATTTGACACGTGTACTGGTCGTCCACTTGACGGAGGATCGTCTACCATGGGTGGACAAACAAATTGCGACTTGACGCGTTATGTTAAAAAAGAGGCAAACCATGTGGGGCCTACCTTAGAGGCAAGGTTCTATACACTCGAGATGCTCTGTACGTATTACTTTTGATGTGTCCCATCAACTCGCAGAACGAGGAGAAGCTTGCTTACTACGCCGTCTCCCCCGCCCACAGGCGCGGTGGCTCGCAGGACGAGGTGAAGCTTGCTTACTACTACTCATTGTATATTGGTTTATTGGTCCCCATTGTATATTGTGTCAAATTTTGACTATAGATTGAACTAACAAAACGTTCGTGCATGTTACCAAAAATTATATCATTGAAAACTATGTTGAAAAACGAATCCAACGATATAATTTTTGTTGACATGCATTAACATTTTGTTAGCTAAATATTTGGTCAAAATTTGGCACGAACTACAAAGGTGACCTATAAACCAGGACGGAGGAAGTAGTACTACGCCTTACGCCCGCTCCCTCGCCTACGCGCGTGGTGGCTCGTAGGACAAGGAGAAAATTTTACTACTCCCTCCGTTTACTCCTCGTCCCTACCTTGGTTAGAGAGATTATCATATTGTTTGGAATATATGTCCTTTAGTAGACTTCAATACAAACTACTAGTACATACTCCAAACACTGATGTATATAGACGTATTTTAGAGTGTAGACTCACTCATTTTGCTTCGTATGTAGTCCATATTGAAACAGACGTAATAGTATGCATTCTCCCTCGCCCCTCGCCTACGTGGTGGACGTGCAGCAATTCATTCGGTCTCATATAGCCAGAACGATATATACTGCAATACTATTATTGCTCGACTTCCCGAAGAGGCGAAGAGCCAATCGCAAGGTTAATATTTTGGAGATGCCAAGCGTAAGGTTTATAGGAGAACGAGTAGTAGGTGCCGCGTCATTTATAAATAAAGTTTTTTTCTTCAGTGGCACGTACGCAATATAAATAGGTTCATACGGAGAGAAAAGGAAACCGCTTCACTATATACATAGGCAGGACGAGCCTACACGGTTGCTTGCTGGGTTGCTCTCTTCACACTCTCTTGCAGAAAACGACTGTGGCCACATCTCTAACATCACGGCGGATCACGTCCGCCGGGGGAAGGGGTGGATGCTTAGTGTAGATGCGGTTGCCGTCGCCGATGGCGAAAACCCGCTGTCGGCACGTCCCGATCAGGGGTCCCCGCTGTTCTCTCTCACAAAGCCGGTGAGGTTGCCTTCGTCCCTTGCTCACTGTCGCGACGTGGGAAGTTGCCGCCTCCTGCCGCCCTCCTCTAGGTTGAGCTACGTCCCGACATCCCTCAGGTACAACTCCCTTTACAGCCGGCTTGCACCACTGCTCCAGCCGCCCACATCACTCCATGTGGATATTTCTCTACTTCTTTGCCCCGCACATACCTCTACTGGCTTCTACGTACTGTATTTGTGATGAGTTTATGTCTCATCAACTAGTCCCAGTAATCTTATTCTAAACACGCTTCTTCAATTTCTTTGCCACAGGGATGCTCATCTCGATTTTGGTGAAACTGCACAAAATGATCCGATGTTCAAAGGGTTGCAAACTTCATTTCTTCGAAAGCTCCAACATTGCCAGCAAATTAAAGCCTGGTTAGGGTTTACGGTTCAAGGGCTAGGGACTGCATGGATCATTTTTTTAGCTGTCTTTGTTCCAAAATAAGTGTCAACTTTTGTAGTAGTACAACTTTGTACTAAAGTTTGCATAAAGTTGAGACACTTATTTTGGAACGGAGGGAGTACATATTGGCTATGATCTGTCAATCATTGAGATGCAGTAGAATGCATGTTAGTCTCCTTTGTATTTGATGAAATGTTGCAACGGGCAACCTTGGACGCAAGATACATGAAACAGAAGCTGGAAGCTTCATAGCATTGTACAAATTTATCTCGCTAATAAATTACAGTACATACTATACTAGTAGTACTATGTAAAGAGTTAGGTGTCGCACGGTGTCCAGAAAATATGGTGATAATGTGAGGTGGGCCTTGTAATCACTAAGCCTGCGCGTTTTCACTGCTCTCGCACTCCTCCGCTATAAGAATGGAGAAAATTATAATCTAGTAGTACCTCCTTTCGTCGAAAGCGTGGGACATCCAGCAGTCCTACCACCTCAGTAATAATGACCAATGAGCCGTCAAATCACATAGACCCAGCAGTAAGTTGGACGGACGAAGCAACCATCACTCTTGAATCCGCTTCTCTCTTCAACGCTGGCGCCAGTGAGAGGTCACGTTTGCTCTGCCCGGGCATGAATGCAGCACCGATTCTTTGGAGCGGCGCTGACCATTTCGGGTGGGAAGCGCATGCGGGCGATGGAGGGGATTTGGGTGGGCCAGGCTGGTCAGGAGCGGGCGTGGCAGCGGTTCGCCTATCCCGCCCGGATGCCCGGAAGAGGATGCACCGACTCTCGCGGCTAAATCATACACCACACACCATCTCTCTAGAGGAATAGTTCGATGTGTCGCTCTCTCTAACACACACATGCTGTTAAACACACATGCACACGCAGACATAGGTTCATAGAATAGGAATATCGTGCATGTTACTAGTCCAAGTTACTCACCACTATGACCAGCCTAAGCAATGTAACCAAACACTCCCTACTCTGCCTTGTTATCTCCCCCGGAAACCCAATGCATGGAGCGCAACTACGCGTTGATCAGTCAAGAAATCAAAGTCGGCTTGCATGCGAGTTAATACGTGGCCCTGCATGGTAGCTAAAACGACATCTCTTAGTTGTTGGGATTAATTGTTGCGTTTAGAGACAGAAATCAGGGCTTTGATTGGAGTAAGGACCGGTCAAGTTTCTCCTTCTCCTCCAATATGCTTGCACCTTGGTCCCGCTGCACCTTCTAACGTGACTTATTACACCTAGACGGAGGGAGTAGTACGAGATACGGTGGCACACTGACTTAGGTCGAATACAAGTGGCCAAAATTGTGTGCATGTTATAATAAGGATTCACTTAAAATAGTACGTGAGCGAACAGATGGATCAATTGGACAGTGTTCACGAGCAGTAGCGAGATGTGTGAGGTAATATACACCGCTGGCACTTTTAATTTTTCTTATTAATTTGTTTGTTTCACCGTCTGACTAGTGGGACCCAACGTACTACGTGGAGAGAGGTAAGGTGACTAAGGCTGCATTATTTCTGTACTACCAACACTGCTTTAAATCCCAAAAGACCTTACCACCAAAGCCACATGACACGATTATGATTTAAATCCCCATGACTTGCACGCAAAAAAACACGGCATGCTTGTCACACGAATGCAGGAATGTACAAAAGGTTATTTTCCTCTCGTTGAACATAATGGGAGGGTGGTGTAGCTGGTTAGCCTGTTCGCTCATCAAACTTGAGGTCGCGGGTTGGATAACTACACTTGAGCATATTTTTGTTTTTGTTCGACTTCTTTCTTCCACCAAATGACAGGTAGGCCCCGCATGACAGAGAGAGAAAGTGATCTGGGGCGGTGCCAGGAGGATTCTGTGACTGGTCAAAATGGATGGATACTGAGCTATACGATCTCGTAGTGACCGTATAATCACCTCATCACGTATATGGTGCAGCCTCGACGCTTGTTTTCTAGGGTTTGCACTCTTCACACTCTCTCTCCAGTATATATATACACGCTGGAGCCTCAGCGCTTGTAGTTGCTCTCTTCACACTCTCTCACCCTCTCCAGATCTAAACAAGACTTCGTTGGCCTCTCTCTCTCTCCCCTCACTGCTGGTCAAAGAGCCGGCAGGATCCGTCCGCCGGGAAGGGAAGGAGGCTTAACGCTGTCGCCGTCGGCAATGGAGGGAATCCACCACCGGCGCAGCTGTTCTCTTTCACCCAGCGGCAGCACGGGAGGGCCTCCGACCCCTTCTTCATCGCCACCGTACGTAGTGTGGGCCGAACGACCTCCGGTCGCCCACCGAACCACACCCCAAGAACCTTAAGGTATAATTTACTTATTCCACATGCATTGCTCTAGGTGCATGTGGGCTTTTTCCAATTCTGCACTTGAATCTAGGTGTTGGATCAAATAGGAAAGTAGTGGGGAAAGTTGTATAGCATGAATCTAGGACGTGGTTCAAAGAGGAAAGGAATGGGGGAAAGTAGTGGGAAAAGTTGTATAGCATGAATCTAGGACATCGTTCAAAAAGGAAAGGAAGGGGGGAAAGTAGTGGAGAAAGTTGTATAGCATGAATCTAAGACGTGGTTCAAAGAGGAAAGGAATGGGGGAACGTAGTGGATAAAGTTGTATAGCATGAATCTAGGACGTGGTTCAAAGAGGAAAGGAAGGGGAAAGTACTAGTACAGACTGGCTATCTAGCACCTATGTTGGTCGAAAAGGGAAAATAGTGACAAACGCAGTACGCACATCTGTAACAAACTGTTCTTTTTGTTTTGGGGGACAAGGCTGTAGAGTTTGAGCATGACTAAATTTGCTGCCCTCACATAGGGAAAGGTGTCTAAAGATAACAAAACTGGGACCAACACAAATATGTCCCTTGGTTGTTTGATCTTTGTTGCAACAGACTGTGCATCACCCCTTCATACATCAGTAGATGCACATGGTGCTGGTGCGTCCACTGTCCCGTGCAACTCTTCAGCTGTTGTTAATCTAAGGCCCTGTTTGGTTAAAAAGTCCCTAGTCCCTACCTGCTTGGTTCCAGGGACTAAACATGGACTAGAGGTTATTAAATAACATGCTAAAAGACCATGTTACCCCTAGTAATGAACTAATATAGACAAGGTGCGATGCGGGGCAGGGGCAACTGTTGGAAAAAGTCCCAAAAAGACTCTCCCTCGGGGTCTTCTTTCTTTAGTCCCAAATGCCCACTTTTAGTCCCTAAAAGTCCCTCCTTTTTGGTTTAGATGGGACTGACACAGAATTTTTTTTAGTCCCTACACCAAAAAGTTCCTGTAAACAAACACCCTCTAATAATGCCACTGGAAAATTGATGCAATGCCACAATTAAAAGAAAATTACATGTTTAACGAATTTATCTGTTAATATTAATCAATGCCACCGTTTGAGAAATGCTATTGTCTTGCTTTCTTTCCCATTTAGATAAGTTAGATGCTTCTTTTTGTTGGCTTTTGTGTCATCCATTGTTATTGACCACTAGTTGTTTCCTTTGCACGTCTGTGTAAACAGGGTTATCTATTTCACCTTGTTGTTGTTGTGACCTTTTGTTGCACTACACAAAACACTTTTGTTTTAATAGTGTTTTGTGTAGTTCAACCAAAATGTCACACCGAAAATGTTGATTGATTGCTTGATCTTAGTGGAACTGCACAAGAGGAGATATTATTCCTACCTGTGTTGGCAAAATTGGTTCAGATCTTCTTCTTGTGAGTTGTTTGAATTTCGCGTCATGAGAGGTCAGTACTAGCTTTCTTTCACATGATTGTGCAGTATGCTTTCATATGTTGTGCTACTTGTACGGTAATGTTGCTTGATTTTAGTGAACTGCACAAATGGAGACAAGACTTCCAATCTATATGTGCACCGTAATATCCCATTGAGGTAAGATAAGGATATTTCACAACTGTTGGCCTATATTTTGCCACTTTCATCAGAAAATTAATGTCGTTGTTTAGTGCTATACTTGTGCTCCCTAATTGACATGCCAAATCTTACATTGAACGTGAAGCTTGTCTGTTATTGAACCAAGTGATGAAGGGGAAGAACAAGCGGAAGAAAAACAAAAATCAACTCCCGGTACTGTAATGAAGCACTAGAACTGTGATGACACAAGTAATGATATAGTTTTGCATCTTAATTTATTGCTATGGCTGGAACGAGCAATTGTTTTGCCACTGATTTAATGCCACTCTTAATGTAATATGTAATTATCTCTACTTTTGCAAACAGGGATCTTCTTTGAAGATACCATATATTTTAGTGGAACTACACAAGAAGATGTTGGAAACATTAAACTAATCGAGGAGTATATAGTAAGCATGGCAACCATAGTAGATAACAACAGATGGTTCCGGAGAAGTGCTTGATCTGTATGCTCTACACAATAAGCCTCCTGACAAAGGTTGGTACTCGCCCATGGATTTCATCCATATGATTGAGCTTTTTCATCTCTATTGGTGTTGTTCTACTATTTAGATACTGTCATGAGAAAGTGGTATTGTCCTTGAGAAGTGCTTCACCTGTGCTATTTTAAATATTTCCTTTCCTTTTTCCGAGAAAATAGAGATGCTAGCATTTAGTTGTCCTCTTGTCTTTGCATAACAGGATCCTCCTCCTCTGAAGAGGAATATGGAGTACGTGAAGTGACTAGTTCCGATTATGCCAGGATAAAGAAGCCCTGTCTATCTTCTCATCAGAAGGAGCAGTTGAAGGATGGTTACATTACTCCCCACAAGACCAAACTAACTTCAGCTCACAAGGACTGACATATCTCCATCTTTTTGCTGTGATGCGCAAGTACAATGTTGTTCTTGGATTCTTTCCGGTGAGTTCAATTTTTCTAAAAGTGTGCTCTACATGGACCATGTAGGTGCCTGTTTAAACTGTCAATTCATAGTACAGTTTGCTTTATACTAATCACTTTTTTTGTATTTGTGCAAACAGGGGTGCTCAACTTGATTTCAATGGGAACTACACAAAATGTTTATGAATACATCGAATCATTCATTTCCACCACAAGAAAGGAGGTGTCGATATGTTCAAGGCGTTGCAACATATAAGGGCGAAATCATACAAGCTACGCACGAATTTGGTTGATTTTGGTGGAACTGCACAAAAAGAACAGCTGGTTTATTTAGCATGAGGTGCCATGTCAATGTCCGAACTGATGGCAAACCCTGCCCATTCCACAATCGTAGGCATTTGATATTTTGGAATGGGAAAACCTTGTCAAAGTTTGCTCATTGATGTACGCAAAACAACAAGCATTTGACGTTTTGGAATGGGACAACCTTGTCAAAGTTTGCTCATTGATGTTAGCAAGAAGACATGCGTTTGATATTTTCGAATGGGACGCCCTTTGCTGTCAGCATCGTCGATCTATTTTTCTTTATTCTTTAGTTGTGAAGTAAATATTGGCTCTGACATGTGAATCGCTGAGATGCATAATCATCGATTGGTTTGAATGTTCTCTATGAATTGCCAGGCCCGTGTGTTTGATTACAATGTACAGGAACGCTAAAAAGCTGCTCAAACTCTTTGTACTTTGGTCAAAGTAGAGATACTTGGACTTCAGACAAAACTTGTATGCATACTAAAAAGGACCGAAGGGAGTACATGTGAAACTGCTGCAAACGAGGCGATCACCCTGGGAATAATGCTAGTACGTTTTGTTTTGCATGTTCATCCAATGCCAGTGATACAAGAATTCAAACTAAATTCATTCATGCACGGACGGATTTCATATAAACATGCCGGATTTCATTACATTTCATACATTCTTCAACTAAAAAGGGGTTCGCTGGAGGTATAATTAATTAACCAAAGCTACGCACCTGTGTCCGACTGAGCCGAACAGAAGCTTCTTCTCCAGCGGACCGAGATTCAGTGACTTAATTGCAGGTGCAGTTGCGTAACTGACATGTGGCCCAGATGCTTGTTGGGCCCACGTGTCAGTGAGCCAACTACACCAGCAGTTAAGTAGAAGCAGCATCCTTCTCCAACATAGATCTCCGACTCCACGTCGCCTCCAAGAAGCTAATCGTCCGTCAATGGTCAACCCGCCTAGCTTGGCTTCAACCGGAGAGTAGCAGTGGTGGCCTTTCTTGGACCCGAGCGGCGGCGAACTACCGTGTTCTACTCTTCCTCATTTTCTTTGTGGCGCGGCCTCGTTGGCAGCGGGGCGGGGCCTCGACGGAGCCAGCGATGTCCTCTGTCTCGTTGCCGGCAGGGCGGCGCCTCGGCGGAGTGGGGGAAATCCTCCCCCTCGTTGCCGGCAGGGTGGGGCCTCGGCTGAGCCGACGATGTCCTCTGCCTCGTTGTTGGCGGGGCGGGGCATCGGCGGAGTAGGGCCTCCACCTCGGTGCCGGCGGGGCGGGGCCTCGGCGGAGCCGACGGTGTCCTCTGCCTCGTTGTTGGCGCCGCGGGGCCTCGGCGGAGCAGGGCCTCGTCGACACCAACGGAGTGGGGACTCGTCAGAGCCGGCATTGTCCTCTGCCTCGTCCTCGGTCTCGCCAAATAGCGCCTCGCCCGCTTCATCGCCCTCTTTGTAGGCGGCCGCAGCCTCCGCCACCCGCATGCGGTACCGCCAGCGCTCAAGGCGGCCCTCGCGGGCGGAGCGGTACGAGTCGAGCAACGCCTCCTGCTCTGCCCGCTCCACGGCGATCTGCTCCTCCGCCTGCAGGTGCTCCTCGAGGAGATGGTGGTTGTAGGCGGCGTCGGCCTGCGCCTCCCGGAACTGCTCCTCACGCTTCTGCCTCACCGTGTCCATGTATTGGGCACGGGCCTCACCGATGGTCATGGTGCAATGCACCGGCGAGGATGGCGCAGAGGAGGGGGTTGGCGCCGGATCATCGACTACCATGTTCTCCATTGGGACGCCGTCGTCCTACGGCTGCCTGCCGGCCAGGCAGTCGGCAGCAATGACTGCCATCTCCTTGTGGTCCGTCGTCCGCCCGTCTCGAAGAGCACTGGAGCGCGAGGAAGCCATGGTGGGCAGTAGTGGTGTGTACAGGAGAAAGGGAACGAAGGCGGATGACTGCGGCTATGGCCAGCGCAGCAGTTTATATAGCAATGCTGGGCAGCGGAGGGATGGACGTGTGGCGCCAGAGTAACAGCCTCAGAAACCGCGTATCATTAATGTGGATGGCAGACGGACGGACGGATGACACTTGTGTCGTTTGAAGGCGGAGCAATCGCCTGCACCGGGAAGCGGGCGGGCGGCGCTGACCGTTTCAGGCGGAAAGCGCACGCGGGCAAGGGAGGCGGTCTGGGTGGGCCAGGGCAGTCAGACTCGTGCCTGACATCGGTTCTGTCTAGCAGCCGGACATGCTGGCTCGCTAGCAAGCTCGCCGAGCTGAGCAGCGACAATCAGACGATGGACGTAGCTTCCGACCAGGAGCAGGCGCCACTATCCATGCCGGTTCATGCCGTGTTCACCATAGATGAGGTGCGGCCGCACTTCGACGCCCTAATGGCGGAAGAGCTACCAGCGCAGGAGGACCTATGCTGCAACCTCCGTCTCGTCAACGAGCACCGGTGAACAAGCGAACGGCAATGCCGTCGCGGACATGTGGTCCTATGATCCTGGCTTCCCGAATGAGCACGGGCGCTGTATCAAACCATCCGTAGGGCCCGCGAGGCCCTCTCTGTCGTCCTTCGAGTTGTTGCGCTCACCGTGGCGTCGGCGTCCCGCGTTGTCAACATGGTCAACAGACATGAGGAATGAGGAGATGACTTTACTTGGAGAGGATGACAATGGGGACCCACCAGGGCCATAGCCGCACGTACGCAAATGCCTCCTTATTATATACTACAATAGTAAAAAAAATTGCTTCCTCCTGGTTTCCTGACATCACGGTCCCACACCATTGTCAACCTATGTAGTCAATAAACGAGAGAATTGCGCAAGGAGCGGCCGACAGCTGGGACCAAGCAGCTCGAGCAGTATTTGTGTTTTTGAGGTGTGAGCACTACAGAGTTTTTCTTGAGCGATGTTTTCGTTTTTTGAGACAAGAGCGATGTTTTCGTTGTTGTTCAAAGGAGAGCAGGGTATTAACTGGGCGGGCTGTGGCCCGTCTAACCCAGGCCAGATATCCAGCCCAGATATTAATTTTTTTCAAGCTGAAAATGGCTAGCCCAGCAATACTTTTTTTTGAGGAATACCCAGGGAAGGTCAACTTGTTATTCTCCGCCCCGCTCGGCTGCAAATCTTTCCTAGGAGGGATGCATTAGACTTAACAAGAAAATGGGCTTTAAGAAATAATAAATGGAATGTAATTATAAAAACTGGGCTGTAACTATAAAAAATGCACCAAACACGTAATTAGTTTATTAAATATTATTTTTGGATTTTGAAAATTTTAATTTCATTAATTGTTGCGCGCGCAATGTTTCATTAGATTTTTTACGTAAGACAAATTTATATTGAAATTGTATTTAATCTGACCAGAAAATTAGGGATAAAAATATTTTGGATCCCATCAAAATGTGGGAAATTTTATTGAATTCTGTTTTGAACGGTTGGTTGCAATTATTAATCGTTGTCCTATCTAGAAAATGGGCTGTACTTTTAACAAACTGTAAATGGGATGTAGTAAATTCCATTAGAATTCAAAAATGGGTTGTACATTCTTACAAATCTCAAATGGGCTATTAGTTCTCCGCCACAGACTTGTGGGCCTACTAAGTTGATGCGTCCCCTCAAAAAAAAGTTGACGTGTATGCAAGGCTTTATCAACTTATACTCAACACGCGGTTCTAGCAACAGTGGCCGTTGGATGTCCATCCAATGGCTGTCGTGCTTCTTCTTCAATCTCGGATATTCTATCTTCACCCGACCAAAAAATGATTCCTCCCCCTGACATCTGGGGCGCACCGTTTCGGAGGCTGACCTGTGGGCCTACTAAGTTGACGCGTACCAAGGGCTTTGTCAACTTAGTCAATATAAATGATTCTAGCTGCATTGACCATACGATGTCCATCCAACGGCCGTCGTGCTTCTTCAACCTCTGGTCTTATTACTCCAGCCGCCCAAAGCAGCGCCGGTCGTGCCGCCTGCTCCTGCCTCCCGTGACCGGTTGTGCTGCCGCGGAGGCCTCACAGCCCCCTACTACTCCCACCGCTGGCCAGGCCCTGTGGCGACGACAGCCTCACACCACAGCCGAACCAGTGAACCCTAGTACTCCTCTCCGCGTGGGCATCCACTGACGCGTCTTCCCTGGCTCCGCGTCGTTCCCTTCCTAGGCCTCGCCGTCGTCCACCGCCTTGGTGCTCTCGGTGCAGCGTGGTCAATGTGGTCAACGAACGACTTCCATCGGAAGAGTATTGTACGTTGAGAGGCTGACAGCTGGGTCCACGGCCGCAGCAAGGACGTGCCTCCTTATTACGCGCAAAATAATTATTCCTCCACCTGACAGTAGGGACCCACCGGACATGCCACCATATTTCGCAAAAAAAAAAAAACGTTTCCCCCTGACTGCTAGGACCCACCAACTACATCTTCGCACGCAAGGAAGTGCGTCCTACGGGCAAAAAAAATGATTTGCTCCCCTGACTGCTGGGACCCACCAGCTACATCTTCGCACGCAAGGAACTGCCTGACAGTCGAGACCCACCCGGTCGAAGCGTACGTAGCGTTGTCATTCTAGTCGCGAATGTGTACGTACATACCGGTCGATCGGTTTGTCTGCAGGCTGCAGCGATGAACCGTGGCCATGTAAGGAAGGGCACGTGTCATAGTAGAGGCGCGCACGTAGCATGTACACGTACGTAGAGCGGCCAGGGTGCAAGAAAGTAAATACGGCCACGTACGTACATACGGGAGGGGTCTCGAACGCCTACTCGCGCATACGTACGGCCAGGGCTCGTGTACATGGCTGGGTCGGAACGGAGAAACTGCGTCGTCGTCGTGTTCGTGGGGAGGCAACGGAATGCGTCGTGTTCATCGGGAGGCAACGGAACGCGTGCTGTTCATCGGGAGCCAGCCGGCTTGGACGGAACAGTCGATGGAAACAAGGCCCGGTGTACCGCAGAATGGAGGAAACGGCCTTGTGTTCGACCGGCCAAGGTTGAAACTGGATCCTGTTCATCGGGAGGGGTCTGGCGTACCGCAAAACGGAGGAAATGGACCTTCTACGTTCGAAACGGGGTCCTGTTGATCAGGAGGGGTGTGGCGTACCGCAAAACGGAGGAAACGGACTTATGTTGGAGCGCTACGGTCGAAACAGGGGTCCTGTTCATCGAGAGGGGTGTGGCGTACCGCAAAACGGGACTCCACGGGATACTGTTCATCTTCACCGTTGACTGCCTCCACGGGCTACTGTTCACCCACCGTTGACTGCCTCCACGGGCTCCTGTTCATCCACTGTCGACCTCCTCCAGCCTCCACCTGCGACTGTTCATCCATAGGCTCCTGTTCATCCAGCCTCCACCGGCTACTGTTCAACCAGCCCTCTCCATGGGCTACTGTTCATCTAGCCCTCCACCGGCTACTATTCAACCAGCCCTCCACGGGGTCCTGTTCATCCAGCCCTCCACTGGGAACTGTTCATCCAACCCCCCAACAACGCTCACT